>NW_026290793.1:160000-257500 GCF_023373465.1 Oncorhynchus keta
AGGAGGTGTATGTTGTAGGTTGACTACAACACTGACATCAATGCCACTCCACCAACTATAAACTAAAGATAGGAACAGGTTTGACAAAACAAAGATGGTTAATGCAAAATACCAAATATGCAGGATCATGCAAATATTTCCAGATTGCATTTTCTTGAGAAGGGTGTGTGTGTGTATGTATATATATATATGTGTGTATAGCATGCCTATAGAGTGCATTCAGAAAGTATTCAGACCTCTTAACTTTTTTCCACATTTTGCTACATTACAGCCTTATTCTAAAATGTATTAAATACGTTTTTTCTCTCATAAATGTACACACAATACCCCATAATAACAAAGCACAAACAGGATTTGTTAAATGTTTGCAAATGTTTTTTTGTTTTTTTTAAATAAAGGAAATACCTTATTTACATAAGTATTCAGAACCTTTGTTATGAGACTCCCGAAATTGAGCTCAGGTGCATCCTGTTTCCATTGATAATCCTTGAGCTGTTTCTACAACTTGGAGTCCACCTGTGGTAAATTCAATCGATTGGACATGATTTGGAAAGGCACACACCTGTCTATATAAGGTCCCACAGTTGACAATACATGTCAGAGCAAAAACCAAGTTATGAGGTTAAAGGAATTGTCCGTAGAGATCCGAGACATGATTGTGTCGAAGAACAGATCTGGTGAAGGGCACCAAAACATTTCTTCAGCATTGAAAGCCCCCAAGAACACAGAGGCCCCCGCCGGGCCAAACTGAGCAATCAGAGGAGAAGGGCCTTGGTCAGGGAGGTGACCAAGAACCCAATGGTCACTGTGACAGAGCTCCTCTGTGGGGATGGGGGAACCTTCCAGAAGAACAACCATCTCTGCAGCACTCCGCCAAATCAGGCCTTTATGGTAGAGTAGCCAGACAGAAGCCACTATTCAGAAATAGCCAGGACAGCCTGCTTGGAGTTTGCCAAAAAGCACCTAAAGACTCTCAGACCATGACAAGAGAAAAATCTAATCAAATTTGATTTGTCACATGCGCCGAATACAACATGTGTAGACTTTACCGTGAAATGCTTACCTACAAGCCTTTAACCAACGATGCAGTTCAAGAAGAAGAAAATATTTACCAAGTAGACTAAAACAATAAGAATAATGAGGCTATATACAGGAGGCACCAGTACCCAGTCAGTGTGCAGGGGTACAGGCTAGTTGAGGTAATCTGTACATGTAGGGGGGGCTGAAGTGACTATGGATAGGTAACAAACAAACAGCGAGTGTACAAAAGGGAGGGGGGGGGGGCAACTCTCTGGTCTGATTTTACCAAGGTTTAATTATTTGTCCTGAATGCCAAGCTTCACGTCTGGAGGAATCCTGGCACCATCCCTACGGTGAAGCATGGTGGTGGTGGCAGCATCATGCTGTCATCTGCCTTTTTCTGAAAATAGCTGTGCAGCAACTTTCCCCATCCAACCTGACAGAGCTTGAAAGGATCTGCAGAGAAGAATGGGAGAAACTCCCCAAATACAGGTGTCTCAACCATGTAGCATCATACCCAAGAAGAGTCGAGGCTGTCATCGCTGCCAAAAGGTGCTTCAACAAAGTTCTGAGTAAAGGGTCTGAATACTTACGTAAATGTCATGTTTCAGATTTTGCACAATAACAAAAAATAAATGTTTTTGCTTTGTCATAATCGGGAATTGTGTGATGAGGGGAAAAAAAAACAAAGTAATCAATTTTAGAATAAGGCTGTAACTGTAAATGTGCACTGTATATGTGTAAACACCATAAGTGAAAATTATCACATAGACTTGAGGTTACATTACTTAACTTGAACCAAGAAATAGCCAATCAAAAAAATCCCTCAATTAAATTCAAATATTCAACAGACACACCCCTTAATTACACTTATATCGTTTTTCAACATCTAGGCTTATAGTTAGTTAATCAAGACAGTGAGTTTTGTGAATCTGTCCCGAGGTCTCCTACTAGGGTTGGGCCGATATATGATCAAATTGAATATCGTGATATTTGACATTGAGTAGTAGTGCAAGACTACTCGATTTGAACTTAACAAATCCAAAACTGTGCAGTTTTATCAGTTAGGCTGTTTAAATATGTTCAAAATTAAGTCTGAATTAATTAACTAAGCCTTATTGTTTCACAATACAAAGATTATGTAACGTTACTATCGTAAATGAGCACAAAAACAGCACAGGCTGGAATGATTTACTCATTAACTGCGCAAAACGATTGTATCAGATATTGCAATATCTTGAGTGGCATATCATAGAAGATGTCTCCCCAAATATCACCCAACCTCATCTCCTACCCTACAGTAATCTGTACTCTCTGTAGTTTTAGTAGCTTCATCAACACGAATGGAATCTATGAGACTGACAAGTCCACAGGCATTTGCCATCTTACTGTTTACAAAACCGAAAGACACTTTATCACTTGGTTTCTGGCAACTTTGTGGCTTATTTCAGTATCCACACTGTATTTTCAGTGGTTGCATTTTCCAGTCTTCAGCTAAACCCAATGCTACAATGAATGTGGTGAGAATGAGAAACTGAAGCTAAATAGAGTACATGAGTATTCCAGGAATGTTTCAGTCCATTAACCTTTGTGTCGTGGTCATGCTGACCAATCTGTGGGTAACATAATGTATATTTGGCGCAAAAAAACATATTTTCCAAAATGGGAAATAATCGTTGCGTTTTACTCATACTAAACTACAAAAAAAGCATTGGCTGTATAAAGCCTGCATAACATTGAGACAATAGTGTTTCAGTCATGTACTAATATTACCATCAATTACATTAAAAATATTAGTCTGTCTCTGTTTAAAGTACAAACAATCTGCAAAAGCAGTTTTTCCCCCATATAGCTAAACACATATTAAACTAGCTTCGCTGACTATTGTATGATAACAATATATTTGAAAAGAGAAAAAATATATACATTTATGCAATAACTTTATAACGTACCTAAGAATGCGAAAGAAGGTTTTCATATCATCAATATAGATTTTTGATAAGCCATGTTAACTCCGCGTCATTGGTTCGTTGGGTGCTTTGCTTAACACCACAACAAGGATCTGGAGATATTTCCAGCTCCAAATGGCCAAAAGTCGTTGCAATTAAAACACTTATGTCTAATTAGGCCAAAAGCCTCGAGGGATCCCGACATAAAAACGACGTCCACTGGACAGAGAATGTCCAATTGACTCCCTAATGAATTTAATGCCAAAGCTCCTAACAACCTGCGCCTCATTAAGTTGAGTAGTCTACAACCGGAGGACGGGCAAACAAGCTTCAGAGCTGCAGATAGATCAATAGTTTTGCAAACAGGACTTAAGTAGCTTTCATTTAACTGATGCGTTATTTTTTGGGCCATTCTTATGCAGCATCACTGTCTGAGGAGCAGTCTCACACCCCGCCTTCTCACCCGCGCGTCTCGGTGCTGTGCCCGCGAGGAGACGGTGATTGGTTCTTAAGTCATCTAACATGACGTCTGGGGTGATAAGAGGACTTCAATTACAATCCCGGGCCCGCGCGAAGAACCCCTGTCCGTTTATTATTCATCACCGACAAGGTTCACGCGCCGATAAAGCGATGACCAGATTAAAAGTACGTGCATTTTTAGAAAACCATGCACAGCGCACAATGAGAAAGAAAAACCTGGTTGTTTATGTCTTTAGAGTGATTTAAAAATATAATTGAGCTTCTTGGAAATCAATTACATATTTAAATTGTTGTAATCAGAATGTGAAAAGAGAAACATCAGACCTTTAGTTGTTTTCTGAATTAGGCGTTATTAATGTAACATGCGCTTTATAAAACGACAAGGGCAAATAGGCTGCAATAAAACAGGCCCCAAACATAGTATTGAAGAACTATGGAATACCACGTTTTTAACATCTCAAAGGGTCTTACGATATCAAAATAATAGGCCTGTAGTCTTATTATCGTTCATCACATTTTATAATGACACGCGTGCTAAAACTTGCTCTGCAGGTGCGTGTAGTCCGCATCCATTCTAGGAGGAATTGTTCTCCGTTCTTAAATTGTGCAATGGCATGAAATGGGTGAAATATGGAAGTAATATTATGTTAATTTGGCCGATAGAATATTAGGGAAATTAGTAGGCCAAATTTGTATGGTAAAACAATAAACCACATTTCTGCGAGGGGAAGGTTGTTGCTCTTAATCCGATATACGCGGGAAATTACTGGGTGTAATTTTAACTATTCAGGCCTATAATCTACTGTCACGATACACCAAGATGAAATCACTAGCACAAAATGACAAACAAAAAGCATTTCCTTTATGACAAGTGAATATGTTAGAGGTTTGAAATGTGAACAACTTTTAGCCTATTAGACTGGAGAGAAAACAAATACTGAAAATCAGGAAAACATAATGATATGCTATTTTATGAAGAAAAAAAACACAAATATTAGAAATATTGTACACTCACTGAACATTCGATTTATCTCGTTAACCTGATTATCACACACCGTCTTGAAGCCGCAGCCTGGAGACGCGCTTTCTAATAAAATTAGGCTCTTGTTTCTTGACGCACAAATGTCATAAAACATCAGTCAAAAATAGCTTGATATACATAAATTAGCAACTCACAATAAATATGCAAATGCACGAATAGTCCAATAATGCATACATACAATAACTGTACAGCATTTAAAAAACGTATTGGTTACATTGTCGAAAGCGATTAAAACCTTAGTGCTAATGTTTATAAAGTAGTATCAAGCCTCATTAACTGCCATAGAAAAACAAAAGGGTTCCAAATTGATGCCATTCAGACATGAAGCGAGCAAGTAAATAAACACTTCCCTTGCAAGGTATCCAGCATCACTCAATGCGCAACCTATTCTCCTTCTAAATGTTTCCATTTTATATTGAGCACGTGCACACCTGGGGGAGGCTAGGTCAAGGCAAAAGAGACACAGCTGTCTTTACAACGTATTAAATATACTTCGTAGAAAAGAGCACAAAGTGTGTATACGAAAAGGAACCGTTTATCTTCCTATATCTCGACCTGGGAGCAGAGGCTCCGCGCGCAGGATGTTGGAGAGCGAAAGTGTGCCTCTCGTGAAAGAGTGCTTGTCGGAGAGGCCTCTGATTGGCTGGTTGCACTGACAGCTCCGCCGTTGATTGCAGGAGGAGAAGCCCGACCCCTTTCACTCTTCTAGGGGACCATTCATAAACTACACAAGTACAGCTCGCACAGCTGAGTGTGGACAACAGTGGGGCAAGGTAGGAGAATAACGCGTAGTTTTCACGTTCAACCGAACGGACAAGGAGAGACGAGTGGTCACGACCAGAGCTTTATCCTTTAGGGTCTGCATGCGCGAGGACACGGACAGTATTATACTGTACACTGAGCCCACCCCATTCTGGGGCTGCCTACTGCATATGACTTGGACTGATATTTAGTAGCCTATTACGTTGCAACCCTATCGGTATCCTTCCGACATTGTCTGACGTCCATCCGCTGTGTACGCAAAAAAAGTTGAATTATATCATTTTTCCATTGCTTGGGGAAGAGCGTTTCGCCTCTGGCTTTACCCGTAAGCATTGGATCCGTCAACGTACTGCGACTCGCCGGTGTACAGCCCGGACCTCTGCCCAAACATGATCGCGACGCAGGCAAAGCTGGTCTACCAGCTCAACAAATACTACAGCGAGAGATGCCAAACTCGAAAAGCGGCCATTGCAAAGACTATCAGGGAGGTGTGTAAGGTAGTGTCGGACGTCCTGAAGGAGGTCGAGGTGCAGGAACCCCGGTTCATCTCCTCTCTCAGCGAGATAGAGGCGCGCTTCGAGGGGATGGAGGTCATAGCCCCCAACGAGTTCGAGGTGGTCCTCTACCTCAACCAGATGGGAGTGTTCAACTTTGTTGATGACGGTTCTCTGCCCGGCTGCGCTGTACTGAAGCTAAGCGACGGCCGCAAAAGAAGTATGTCTCTCTGGGTCGAGTTCATAACGGCCTCGGGCTACCTTTCCGCCCGGAAGATCCGCTCAAGGTTTCAGACTCTGGTCGCGCAAGCGGTGGATAAGTGTAGCTACCGTGACGTGGTTAAAATGGTAGCAGATACAAGTGAGGTAAGACTAAGGATCCGGGAGAGATACGTGGTTCAGATCACCCCTGCGTTCAAGTGCACAGGGATCTGGCCTAGGAGCGCTGCCCAGTGGCCCATGCCCCATATCCCCTGGCCTGGTCCGAACCGGGTGGCCGAGGTCAAGGCCGAGGGCTTTAACCTGCTCTCCAAAGAGTGCTACTCGTTGACCGGGAAACAGAGCTCGGCTGAGAGTGACGCCTGGGTCTTGCAGTTCAGCGAGGCCGAGAATAGGCTCCTGATGGCGGGATGCAGGAAAAGATGCCTCTCGGTCCTGAAGACTCTCCGCGACCGTCATCTCGAGCTACCCGGTCAGCCACTCCAGAGCTACCACATGAAGACCCTGCTGCTGTATGAGTGTGAGAAACACCCGAGAGAGACCGACTGGGACGAGTCCTGCCTCGGAGATCGAATCAACGGAATTCTGCTGCAGCTCATCTCGTGTTTGCAGTGCCGCAGATGCCCCCATTATTTCTTACCAAATTTGGACCTGTTTCAGGGGAAGCCGCACTCGGCCCTGGAAGCTGCCGCAAAGCAGACGTGGAGACTGGCGAGGGAAATCCTCACTAATGCAAAAAGTTTGGACAAATTATGAACTGTCGAATTGTCTGATTGTGATACTATTGCTATTTAGGGCCGAGGTGACGTTTTGAGATCACTTCAGAGTGGAGGAAAACGTCATGATCTTGGTTTCACATCCGAGCAATGTGAAACAATTGAGAAATTAAAAACAAGCAAACAAAAAAAAAACTTTTACAACGGAGTGTAATGGGACATTGCCATTCAGAGAGAGAGAACGTGAAGGTACATTAAGCTAAATGTAATACTTTTTTGGTTGATTTGTTTTAAAATGTTTTCACAAAGTGAATAAATGTTTATTTAAAATTATATGCACAAAATCTTTAAGTGAAAGAATAAAAATGTAGCGTGCCAAGTTCCAATTTTTCATTACGTGACCTTAAACTGAAATGTTAATAAAACTAAAGAAAATGACATTACAACTTGGCCTTGTGTTTGTATACATGTTTTGAGAAGTGGCATTGTTTAGTAAGACTAATACAAATTTATATTTACTAGATAAAGTTAAATCAATTCCTGTGTGAAAAACATAATTCAGGATTGTTAAATACATTTACATTCGGTAAATCTTGGGCCTAGATTAATTTGATACAAAATACGAGTTCTGCATGATTATGCATATCAGAGAACATACATTCATTTTCGTCTTGGGATAATTAATATAGCACACTGTAATTTAGTTCAATTTGATGCAAATTGTTTTAACAAAAAAATAACGTTTATTTAGTCGACAGTTTGATGTCGATAGGCTATATGGCTGCAAAAAAATCCTATTTAAACACCGGTATGCATGTCTGTTCTTACTGTGTATTAACTATTGGGTAGGCTATAATTCAGCGGAGAAATTGCACGAGGATAAAGAAACACAACAACCACTTGTAGTAGGCCTATTCACCAGAATAGACCATTGCTAAATTCAGGTTAATTCATTTGCCCTTTCAATAGGAAAATGTTAACGCACGAAAATCAAAACCTCAAAAGTTGATTAATGAATGTATCTGTTAGTATAACTAGATTATGATTAAAACTGTTATTGCCAATAACCCTGGGCGCAGACTGCTGGAAAAAAAAGATACACAACTGTCACTCAATGACTAGCCAGGGGAAGTCAGGGCCCATTTCTTAACGAGACCTGATTCCTATTGCTTTCGCTACGAGCGACTAAACACCACGCGGGAATATTGGTACAGTAGGCTATCCATTAGCAGCAGCCTATTTGGTTTATCACTGAACTGTTGAATACAAATAGAAAGAGGATGTTTTGAAATGAATATTCATTACTATAGCCTGTTATTTAGGATATTCAAATGAGTCATATAGGCTACGTTTCAAAGGTGTCGAATAATACATTCAAGTCATTTCATGGTTTTTGTTCTCAACAAAACCTACCACAACATAAGTCATTGGCCAACACACTATTCCTGATTCCTGGGCTGTATTTCACGAACAACTGAAAGACCCCAAGGAAGAAGAGCAAGCCTAGTCTTCTCTCTGTATCAGGCACATTGTATTATGATGTGCGATAGACTAACTTATTTTTCAAACGTTTGCTTGTGATGCTTCTGCAGGCTCTGAGGCCTTTGTGTATCGAATCTGCAGCGCAAACACCCGTTTTCAGAGAGACGTGATGTTGTCAATGACGTAGCCCACCCAAACCAATGCAATTCAAGCACGAGTGAAGCTATGGCTTAATGTTCACTTTCACTACGCAAATACACACACCACATAACAGCATTTTAGCCTATACGGTTGTTATAATCTCAATTATAGAGATTATTGAGTCTCGATCTACATTTGGATTATTCAATAATTATTTGACCTGATGATGATCGCAGAACTCGAGGCTGCTTACAGTCGTCATGCAATAGTCTAAAGGCTTTTAGTCTACGCATGTTCGTGGTTGAAGTTATTTACTAAATTATTATAAAGGCTTTACAAAGCAATTAGGCTGCAGAAAAGCATGACTTGGATGTGCTGGGGTCAGGGAAGGACTGGGAGAAAGGCCTGAGACATTTTGAAAGCTGATTTTACAGAATGGCGGGAGGGCCTGCTTTGGATCAATGGAAGTTAAAGCCCTTCTCTTACCTTTGGATCGATCGTCTTAAAGCTGGCCTCATCTTCATCCACCTCGAAGTAGAGTTCAGATGCAGTGATGGACAGCGTTCCTTTCACCACCACCGCCGGGGCGACCAGCTGAGCGCTAGTGCTCATGTTTACAGGGCCTAGGAGACAGACAGGGCCCAACAACGGCACGGGCCAGAAAGCAAACATTAGAACCCCCTGCCCCTCCTCGAGAAAGCAAGAGTTTTTTCAAAGGGCAACAGCGTGTAAAAGTAAACATATAAACTCAACAAGGGCACGCACTGACTTTGATGGCTCTTTTTGTCTCCGTGAAAATACCATAACTATATAGAGAAGGCCACATATGCATTTTTAATGAGGGAAAACATTTGCTCTAGGCCAGGGCTGCCAACCCTCTTCCTAGAGATATACCCCACCGTCCTGTGGGTTTTCAGTTCAACCCTAATTTTACACACCTGATTCTACAAATTAGCTGCTCAACAAGACCATAACTAGCTGAATCAGATATGATACATTAGGATTGGACTGAACCTACAGGACAGTAGATCTCCAGGAAGAGTGTTGGTCGTTTGTATCTGCCCATCTGTCAAGAAGAAAAATACATATAATTCTCAATTGTATAATTTCTAGCTTAAAACTGCATGCACATGATTTGTGTAACTGCAATTTAAATTAAGAATGCCATTTTACATTTCACAATTATTATTAGCATTATTATTATTAGACCTCATTTCCTTGCTAGATCGAGTTAGATCTAATATTGCGTGTTGATAAGCACTGAAACCAGGATCACCATGATCTGAACAGTTCCTCTTTAGACTACAGGGAGGAGAGGTGGTTTGACCCGCTGGGTAAAATAAAATATCAGCATCTGCGTAACCCAAGACAGACCAGCTTTGTCAAAAAATAGAATCAGCTGTCAATCAGGCCCCATTGATTGCGGGCTGGTGCTACGTCTGTTTAATCTCTCATCAATCTTAATTTATGCCAGTATGACAATGAGAAGGCCGCTCGAGGGAGCAACGTGTAAGCTCTTGCCGCTCCTGCACCGCGCTCCACGTGTGCAGAAGCATTGTATTTGCAGATGTGCCGCGCGGCAGAAAGGGGCTTCAGAGCCCGGCTTGATTTCCCCAAAGCACCCACGTCTTTCCGAAACGGATGGCTATGAAATAAACAGATATGTTCATTTGTTGCCATCTCCCCCTCCCTCCCCCTTAGCCCTCCGAGCATTGTGAGCATTAGCATGTAATCCGGGCGTGAAATAACATTTTTCAATCACTGCCATGGAGACATTCAATTACACCTGGTGTTGTTCCGACAGACAGCTGCCTGTACTGGGACGCTGCGTCCTGTCTGTCTGTCTAGTCAGAGGAGTAGGAAACCCACATGACAATTTCCACTTCATTTCAGAATCCATGTCACTTTATTATGCATGGAATCTCCCCTTAACCCTATTGTCATCGTGGGCGTTGTGTTTTCATATAATTGCGCTCTGAACGTATTAGTCTACAGTGGGTGAACAAGTTATATTGGAAAGCCATGATGTGGGGAAATTGAGGATTATATAGGATGCAATCCGATTAGTAACATAACTAATAGGCCCATAGGAGTTCCAGGTATAGGGAGCCACATTTACTTCAATATGAGTGTGAGATAATGGATTTAAAGTGGATAAGAAATTGGACAGCAACGTCATTGTATGTGTTTGAGTCTTGTTAACGGCAAGGCCTACAATCGTTTTGATCTCAGCCTATACTATTTATTCGACATTGATTCATATAGGAAAACTGCACATTTAGAGCAATCATAAACAACTAAACACACAGAAAATGTTTAAGGTCCATAGTGCTATTCTAAAATGTGAAAATAATACCGTTTAGCTAAAAACCGTGCGCGGTGCACATATATGCCATGCCCAATCATAAAATAGGCACACATGGGATGTATGTGTCAAAATATCGCGAGTACCAATTTGCGGTTTTCATTTAACATTTAACATAAAATAAGTCAAAGGTAGGCCCCAAAATATAAAGGAACCTCGAGGCCAAAACATTTAGACAAAATGCACAGTTCACTTCTTCAATTATAGTCTAATTCTCAACGATAAAAAAATAAAATACTGTGTCAAAAGCTAACTATGAATCATACTACGCAAGCGGGTTGGTACTTTTGTACTATAATTTAATTACTAACAAAAATGGGCTTTGCTTTGAGATATGTGAACTTGTAAACAAGCGCCAATAGGACATGTTTGTGTGTGTAATTATCCTCTCCTCCCCCAAAGCCAGAGCATCACAAAACATCATGAGACTCCAGGGGTAATGGGAGGCGCTGGGGAGGTTATCCCCCCTTATTAACCGTTCGGGAGCCCCGTTATCCTGCATGCGCTCCTCAAAGTACCCGTAGCAGCACCCGCACGCGTTAGCAATGGAGACGCTTTAAAGGCGGGAGGGGGAGAATTCAACTAACGTGCGTACCCAGCCCCCTCTAGATGATGCGCGCTGGGACATGAACACGGATGGAGCTGCATGCGTTACCTGTTAGGTTCTCCAATTCCTTCTCCTCCAAGGATGATAGAGTGTCATCGTCGCCATCCAACAATATCTCACTCTCAGAGTTCTGATTTCCCATCGCGTGACTTCTGATGGACTGTTTGCCTTTGAGGATATCTTCCTCCGGAGCTGAAAGAAGAAAAGTATTTTAAAACACCATCCAAACGTAATTGTGTTTTTACCAAGTAAACTTTCTGTACAGAGGTTAGTATCCTAAAAATAAACGTTTGAAATATATAGACAACAAATACGCTGATATTCTGGGCTATGTTTAATGATAGTTTACTATATCACAGGTATGACAGATGTTATATTAAAAATATTACTGAAAATGCAAGACTATATAATCTATTCATATTGTAGCATATTTAAATTATCAATAATTCTTACTATTCAAATGTCAATATAAATATTTATTGAGGTGAGTTGTCTATTTTGCCATAAATGTCTTGACGTTTTGCATTGCACTTCAGAATGGATTCGAAATTAAATTGGTCAAAAGTATTTTAAGATTTGACAAAATAGCATGAATAAGTCTGATCAAAATGGAATAATGCTACAATTATGATATAAAGCAATAGTTTATAACTCAAGTGCACATTCAAATGCAACATTGATCTAATGCTAATATGATTCTTAGTACAATGAAAACTCCATGCGAAAAATAACATCAACATAAAGATGCTCAAGCTGATGGTTTTATAAACTAGTTTTGATGTTTCCATGACAGAAAACTGGCAACAATTTTAAGTAGAACTTCATGCAATTTTCATATATTATTGTATAATTTGTCAAGTTATCATAGAGCCATAAACCCAGCTGGAACACTAGCAATGACTCTTGGGAGCCTTCGGGGTTATTGTGAACATAAAAGGTTACGTTAACAAATCGGACTCTCATCTTATAAAGCTATTTTCCAATGGCGCTGTGCCAACGCAGGCTAGCTATACCCACATGGCAGCCGGAATGAGGTTACAATGTCAAAGCGCGACATTGTATCGACTTGTCTTTATTGTATTACCCGAATGGCACTAATCTAATAGTCCAAATCCAACTGTGTAATTTAATTGATACCCAGGCAATAACGTGTATTTCAGTGTATTTCTAATGCAGATATACAACATTGTATGTAAAGTATAAAATGTACTGATAAGAAAATATTAAATGCATTGTTAAAACCCCAATTTGCCTGTGCTGTGACCTTACAAGTCATCAAAACAAAAAACAATTCTGGTCAAATCCAATATCCAGAAACATGAGCCAAAGATATTACAACAAAGCAAAAGAGCCTCCAAAGCTTACTGCCTTTTTTTTCTTTTTCTACTTAACATGACTTCAGGTCCAAAAGAGAAACAGTAATCTGCAAACATTTACAGAACCCTCATCATGCAGGCCCTTGGTGTGTGTGTGTGTGAAAGACAGAAAGAGAGAGAGAGAGAGTGTGTGTGTGTGTGTGTGTGTGTGTGTGTTACACTCAACATGGTTTCTTTGCACTCCACTCCAAAACCACTGGACAGTGATCCAGTGGCCCCTCCAATCTCTCTGAGCAGCATCACCTGACGGGGTTAGACCCTAAGATAATTAGCATTTTCTCAACATCACAAACTATAATATATGGACTCCAAAACTGCTGAGAGAAAGCAGATGGGAGAGCGAGAGAGAGAGCCGAGAGAGAGAAGAGAAGAGAGCAGAGAGAGAAAGAGAGCTGAGAGAGAAAGAGGGAGAGAGCAGAGAGAGAAAGAGAGAGCTCAGAAAGAGAGAAAGAGAGAGCTGAGAGAAAGAGAGCAGAGTGAGAGACAGGGAGCTGAGAGAAAGAAAGCAGAGTGAGAGACAGGGAGCTGAGAGAGAGAGAGCAGAGAGACAGGGAGCTGAGAGAAAGAGAGCAGAGTGAGAGACAGGGAGCTGAGAGAGAGAGTGAGTCTAAGAGAGCTGAGAAATCTCATGTCATGGAAAATATGCAGCTCAATGATATTTAGACTGGTCTTCCTGTAATTAAGTCTCCCCGGAGGATTCTTTAGTTAGCGGCACTGAAATGACTACCAGATCTCTAATACATACCACATGCTACAATAGTATAGTATATTCACACCGTCCAAGTGAACTGACTGGACAGACCGATGGGCCGGGACGACTTTCTCTCACTGACAGCAGTGAGATGAAAAAGGCAGACATGTGTATTTGAACTTCTGTACATTCTGTCATAAACATGCTCACTAAGTCTCACCCTGGGAAGACCACAATACTCAACACACTAGCATATGGATGTGGAAGGGACTTGGGTTGTGTTTACAACTAAGAAGAAAACACTACTGTGACAACTACTGCTACTATATCAACTTACTAGTTCGCCAATAAATGTTACTAATAGGCTGTGAATGATTTACTTGTTAGTCGTGAATAGTATTATCAGAATTGGTCATGTTAGATTGTCTGTTGTGTGCAAATACAATTCTACAAACATGGTGCTGCTTTTTGAAACGACTTGGTAAATAAAAATAAACAGCCAGGAGAAGTTAAGAAAATAAAAACTCAATTATTAGATTATACTTCTGATACATGTATCCCAATATTACATAATGACATAAAATAAAATATAGTATTCTTGAAAACACAATTGATATGATGTATATTTTTGATATATGACATATGTACAGAAAAGTGTTCTGAATGCATGTGTGTGTTTATGATCAAATGTGGGAGTGTGTATCAAACAATTAAAATCCATTTAACACCATTTCAACTTAAAAGTGAAACAACCAAAGCACAGTAAAAACTAAACGGCAGTGAAAAGTTTTAAAAATGCAATGGATATTAGGCTGTGTCTAAATATTCACAGGCTAACACATTCTACATGTCCTTCAGCTGAAGCAATGTCTCTGTCAACTGTTGTCTATGTTACTTAGAATTATAAACTGGGTGGTTCGAGCCCTGAATGCTGATTGGCTGAAAGCCGTGGTATATCAGAACGTGTACAACAGGTATGACAAAACATTTATTTTAACTGTTCTAATTACATTGGTAACCAGTTTATAATAGCAATAAGGCTCCTCAGGGGTTTGTGATATATGGCCAATATACCACGGCTAAGGGCTGTGTCCAGGCGTTGCGTTGTGCTTAAGAACAGCTGTTAGCCGTGGTATATTGGCCATATACCACACCCCCTAAGGCCTAAATGCTTAAATATGAAGTCTTAGTGAGTGTGAATGTCTGGCGTTTTGTGGATGCATTATAAATCCTTGACAAATAATTCTGAATAAAACACATACACATTTTATAACATATAACAAGCGACAACACAAATGTTTCTGAAATAAGCCGTAATGCCACAAACAAAATACCCATCAGGTCATGTCACCCAAACCATTCATTGAGATGGAACAGGGGCCACAAACGTGAATAAAACCTGCCTACATTACACATTCAGGCCCGATTGTTTCTCTAGCCAGAGGTTCAAAATTAAAATGCTACATTCACGCTATACTAAAGACATGCTACGTTGAGGCCCAGGTCATTTCCCTATTGCCAGAGGTTCAAAATGCTAATTCATATGCTTACATTACTAAAGCTCAAGGCATGCTTGGTCAAGAGCAATTAAATTGTCAGAATTAACAAATGTGTTTTTAACGAGACCATGGCCAGGAGCTGGAGTCATGAGGCGTGTATTGATCTGCTGAACAGAGACATTAGTCTTCAAGTATTTACTCTGCCAGCCACCTCTCTTCCAGCCTCCCTCCACAGCCCTCCCTTCACCCAGGGCAGGACCAAATCAATCCCCAGAAAGGGTGTCTCTTTCCAGCCATAAATACATAACTAGCCCCCTCACCGACCCAACCAGCTTGGCCGCCACGCGTCTGCAGGCCGGCTGGGGCTCTCAGAGTGGAAATGGTCCTCAAGGTTCTTGGCTGGGTATGAATGATCACAGTTGTATAGAATCTAAGGATTGTCCATGGCCTAAATACAGGAATGTTTTCCTCCTACATATCTTACATAAAAAAAGATGCCATTTAGGAAAGTGTTTACTTATACTTAGTAAAATGCAGAAGTTGTGATGAGTAAGGTAATGGTAACAAACAATGCACTTTTTTTGCTAAATAAGTTGACAGGAATACAATACCTCTTAAAAATCCCCAAATGTTTTTGTTTTTTTAATTCTCTTACCGGTTAACTATGTCTAATTTCTATTCTTGAGCGTGTTTTCATGACTTGAAAAGTGTTGCCATCACTCTTGTAGCTGGAAATAAATGTTAAATGCAGACGTGATCATGCACTAAATGTTTTGTTTGGGGAAAGAGGAGGGTTTTCTCTCTATTTTCCCTGTTTCATGGGATCAGAATAATTACAGCCAGATATGACCTCTGTTCCCTGTTTGAAAACTCACGACTGCACTCTCGCCTTGCGCTCCACTTCCGTTACAAATGTCGGGTCGATGAAAACAACAAGAAAGGTTACCTCAGAAAATGGACGCCGCAGTCAGGCCTCAAGTCAAAGAGATATTTGAATGATATGTTCTTTCCCCCAAATGCAGCAGGGTAGCGTGTGCGTGCGTGCGTGCGTGCGTGCGCGTGTGCGTGTGCGTGTGTGTGTGTGTGCATACACAACTAACAGGACAATACTCTGTAGAGGTATTACCAAGACTGGCTGGTGGCTATTTTTTACGACAGTAGTGACTTTGAAAACAAAACACACCCTATATGTCAGAATATGTCTCCCCGATGTTGTTGAATATATGCAGAGCATGTTTTATATTGACTTACTGATGATGCTCCCTACTAGAGCAGTGAGTCAGTGATGGAGAGGGGAGAACAATTACAAGTCACCAACTGACGCTTCAACGATCATATGCCTTTGTAATCAGTTCTTCATTGCACTAAAATTGTAAGATGGCGCCAACAGACGTGGCCTTGTGTCGAGCTCCTACTCAACATTCATTGTTGAGAGCATGTCAGCAAGCATCACTGTTTACACCTGCTGTATCCTGTGTTCGTGACCAAATCAACTCTGATGATTTGAAAGGATCTAACATAAAGGGATGAAGGGAAAGAGAATGAGAGAAAAGTAAAACGAGAATTAGGGAGACACACAAAGAGAAAAGAGAGAAAGATAGAGAAGAGAAAAACCTAGAGAGAGCGAGCGAGAGAAAGAGAGAGAAAGAGCGAGAAATAGCAAGAAAGTAACAGAGAGGGAAAGAGAGTATCAGAGTAACAGAGAGAAGGACCAGTGGTCCTCAAGTCCCTCCACCCTCCAGCTGCATCTCCACACCACAGACATTACGCCCGGTCCCCGCCGGGCCCACGAGGATGCTGGGATTGCCAGACGCTTATTGCTTTTAGATCACATTCTTATTGGCTTCTGTCACAGCGGCCGTTTGTCAAGAGGACTGATGTCACCTTTTGGGGGGGGGACTACCTCCATCCCTGTGACATATTGGAGACATTTTCGGGCCAGAAAAAGGCCGTTATTGTGGAGTGCAATAGGTTAAGCCGGTAAAAACCAACAGGCCTATACAGGCACGGCCCTGATCACTAACCCTGGTGTGACTGAGAATACGGTCTTTAGTGTCTTAGCAGAAACTAGGGATTAGGCTCTACTCTGGGGACTCCTGCTCCTACTTGGCCAATGAATGTGGTAAATGACTAAAACCTTTCTTCACACTGTGCCGACCAGAACCGTACTGTGCTGGGTCGGACATTCCCTTTTCACGTTGTATATTCCAGCATGGTTGCAGCAACCAGGCCAGCCCAGCACAGCCTGGCTTAGTGGTGTGAAAATAGTAGTATACGTCGCTCCCTAGTTAATATCCAAGATATGCAGGATAACGTTTTAGCAGAAACTAGGGATTAGGGCCTACTCCGGGGAAAACGTCCCTCCTACTCGAACGCTAGAGAACATGTGTCCAACGGCCAATGTGGTTAATGGATTCTACGTTTCCTCCAACCTAGTTATCGCTAAGAATGAGACGGTGACTATGCAACTGTTGGTTCACTTTGGTTTAGTTGTCCTCATAGGAAGTTCAACAGAAATTGGGGTTTAACACTTTCCATAAACGCCTTAAAAACAGAATCTGCACCTGTTGTTTTTAAAGCAAGTCCAGGGAAACAAAAGGATCAATTGAATCTCAATTCCAGTCCTGGTGGTAAAAGGTCATCATTACTGTTGGTTTTATCGATACTTCTGTCTTCTAGGTAATACAACGGTATTGATGTCACCGTTTCCTTTTAAACAGAACACGATCCTTGACTTGCTTTTACCACATGGTACTGTTGAGATATTGGTCAAGAGCAACCAAGCTCGTTCGGGTTTCTCTCTGCAACACACACAAACAAGACGTACTGTGTAATTAATAGTCCTGATATTTCCAAAATGATTAATTACACCTAAACTAATTAGCCCTCATATAATATTCACCTTCAAAGAAACACCTAATTATTCCTGTGAAAGTTAATGTATCTTTGTTTGCTGACCTTAAGCCAATTAAGATGTGACATCATAAAGAGGCAGGTTTGTTAAATGGGCATCAACACCATTGGTCCTCCTCACCTGGCTCTCTTTATGAACATAATGACATCTCTGAGCTGATCAAACTGAGCGCTTGTGATTCTGGCACTATAGCTTCAGTGTTCTTTTTTTCATCAAATCAAGTGCAAGTCATCCCCTGAGATGGTGGACATTTTGTACATGATGCCATGATTGGGGATTTAAAGCAGGGAAAATAACATGGAACAAAGGTAGTTGAGGTGGGATACCGACTGGGATTCAAGTGATTTATATTAATATCATTGTACAGCTACAATACTTACCTACCTAGCCTAAATCAGCATTCCCCCCATTTACATTTGTGAGCACATTTTTATTTTAATTGCTGCTATACTTGGTGTCAAATCAAATCAAATTTTATTTGTCACATACACATGGTTAGAAGATGTTAATGCGAGTGTAGCGAAATGCTTGTGCTTCTAGTTCCGACAATGCAGTAATAACCAACGAGTAATCTAACAATTCCACAACTACTACCTTATACACACAAGTTCAAAGGGATAAAGAATGTATATAAAGATATTATAAATAAAGATATGAATGAGTGATGGTACAGACCGGCATAGGCAAGATACAGTAGATGGTATAGAGTACAGTATATACATATGAGATGAGTATGTAAACATAAAGTGGCATAGTTTAAAGTGGCTAGTGATACATGTATTACATAAAGATGGCAAGATGCAGTTGATGGTATAGGGTACAGTATATACCTATACATATGAGATGAGTAATGTAGGGTATGTAAACATTATATTAAGTGTCAGTGTTTAGTGGCTAGTGATACATTTTTTACATCAATTTCCATTATTAAAGTGGCTGGAGTTGAGTCAGTATGTTGGCAGCAGCCACTCAATGTTAGTGGCGGCTGTTTAACATTGAATGAAACATTCAAGAGAAAAATGAAGATGGAAAGAACGGAAGATCCCAACTGCTGCTTTCTATCAACAAGTCAAATGATAATGCATCATGGGAAATGGGGAGAAGACCAACCAAAGGGCTTGGTGCTTAGGAGTCAGGGAGTCTTGACATATTACTTACCATTAATGCCAGGCACCACTGTCATGCAAGAGTAAAGAAAAGGAAACAAACACATTTCACATTGCTACCAATGAAGGTTCATGCCAACTCAGACATTAAATAACTGAAAGGGGAGAAATTCTAAGTAAAAGTTTTGGGATCCAGGAAGGGACAGGATGTGAGTGTGTGAGGGCCTATTGGAACACAGCGTACTAACATAGCTAACACTAATGTGGAGGCAGGTTAGGCAGTTAACTGTGTGAACTATTTCATTCAAATGAGGGTGTGCTTTTTCTTTTTTTTTTTTACTGTTTCTTGTGGTACAATAAAACACTTATGGCAACTGTCGCGCTAATTTTTATTGCCATGGACCTGCTGTCACAGGCGTGCACAGACTCACGGAGGGTGTGAGCAAAGGACGCTGGGTGTTGAGCGAGGAGGGCTGACTGACCGTGTTCGGCTGCAGCTTTGAGCGTGGCCTTTGAGTGAGTGGATCCGAAGGGGTTCCTGACGAAGCGCCGGCGCCGCCTCAAGTCGTCCTCCCAGTAGTCGAGGCGCCAGAACTCCCGAGGACGGCTGCAGGGGAACAGAGGTAGCACATGTGTTAGCAATTACAGAACAGCGTGGTGGTAGCCTATAGCCCCAGTCACAGTGCAGAGTAGCGAGGCCAGCAGCAGCATAAAGACGGCCTTGTTTTGCTATACTGGGTGTCTTCTTTTTTCCCCCAACACCACAACAAATAGAACACAGTAGATAGACCACCTAAAACCCTGACCTTCAAAATAACAATATTTTCTCTCTCTCTCGTGAAACGAGCACTAAATACATTATGGTGGAATGAGCAGCTGACAGAGTGATCAGTTTCCCCCACACTCCGATGTGCTCCCATTCCAGGCTCATTTGGGACCCAGCAGGGCACCTCGGCTCTAGCCTCTCTACCCGGGTAGCAGGCGAGTGCCCGGGCTGGTCCCAAAACGCCATTACAAAAACAGGGAAGCGGGAGAGGGGGATGGCATTACCAATATTAATCAATGTCCACAGGCCTCTGTCATTTTTCTTCCCAATTTGCACCTCCTTTACCCAGGCCTGGTCAGTAGTAAATCATTCAGACTAAAGTTCTGTCCCAAATAGCACCCTATTCCCTATGGGCCCTGGTCAAAAGTAATGCATTAAATAGGGAACAGGATGCCATTTTGGACACAAACCCAATCTCAGGGACTTGGAAAGTGTTAACTTTTAATGAAGAGTCACAACCACCGCACAGCATTGTGTTGTGTACATACAGGCAATAAAATATTAAAACTAAAAAAGGGATTTAATTTAAATTATATTTAAAAAAATATTAATTACTTTTCTTTAGGCACATCACACACAGCATAAGGAGGAAATACATTTCTTCCCAACATTAGTGGTGTTTTTTTCCCACCCACCCCTATTGAAAAAATCTTGCCTAATCTAAATAACTAATTTACTGCTCGAGAAGAAATAGCTGGTAATTTGTCAAACTAAATTACACCAAACGTGTTCCATACTGCGCGTATTATGAGGGAATGTTTTCGGCATTTCGAAATGAAAACACAAGGGAAGAACACAACATAATCTCTCTAACTCAGTAGAGTGGAACGGAGGCCAGACACTTCCCTTCACCTATGAGCTGGGTTCACACATTCAATTTACTATTAAAGCACTGAGAAAAACAAGTGGTCTAAGACATGTGCAGGTGTGTATTTGGGTTATTGTTAAGGTTGCATTAGGGTTGGTGTATGGCCTCAGCCTCGAAACAGATCCCAGTGTACTGATTTATAGAAGCATGGTGAGATAGAAATCTGGAAACCCAAGGTGCTGCGTCAGAAGGTGCTGCGTCAGAAGGTGCAGCGTCAGAAGGTGCAGCGTCAGAAGGTGCAGCGTCAGAAGGTGCAGCGTCAGAAGGTGCAGCGTCAGAAGGTGCAGCGTCAGAAGGTGCTGCGTCAGAAGGTGCTGCGTCAGAAGAGTGAAGAAGTATTCGTGCGCAACGATTTTGAGTCTCATGGGTCTGAATACTTATGTAAATAAGCTATTCGTTTTTTTTAGTATGCCTAAAAACCTTTTTTTGCTTTGCCATTATGGGTATTGTGTGTAGATTGACGAGGGGGAAAAAAAACAATTTAATCAATTTTAGAATAAGGCTGTAACGCGTGGAAAAAGTCAAGGGGTCTGAATAGTTTCTGAATGCGCTGTAAGTCACTACGTCCGTGGTGCTACGGGAGAAGTGTTCAGGTGTAAACAGGGCCTATTCCACCTGGCTATATAAATCAGGACGAGAGCACCAAGTAGCAACCTCTAGACAGACAGCTCTTTTATCTCCTGATATTTCACTGGCTGTCTGCATATACAGTATGTTAAACCAACAACGTACCATATCAAAATGAAGGGGGTCGCAGAGTTCAAAAATAAAAAAATGTCTAAATAGCAAGAGAACATAATCCACATGAGAACGGTGAGGGGAAGAGGAAACGCTGTAGGGAAAAGAGGAAACGCTGTAGGGAAAAGAGGAAACGCTGTAGGAAAAAGAGGAAACGCTGTAGGAAAAAAGAGGGAAAAGAGGAAACAATAGCACAACACTGGAACATACAGTCAAACACATTTATAGCTTGAACACCAAATGAGTGTTGACATCAGACCTTGGCGAGGTGGAGTGACATGTGTGTATCAGTGTCAGCAGAGGTACGAGGGAGAACCAGAACCCTCTCTCTCTCTGTGTGTGTGTGTGTGTGTGTGTGTGTGTGTGTGTGTGTGTGTGTGTGTGTGTGTGTGTGTGTGTGTGTGTGTGTGTGTGTGTGTGTGTGTGTGTGTGTGTGTGTGTGTGTGTGTGTGTGTGTGTGTGTGTGTGTGTGTGTGTGTGTGTGTGTGTGTGTGTGTGTGTGTGTGTGTGTGTGTGTGTGTGTGTGTGTGTGTGTGTGTGTGTGTGTGTGTGTGTGTGTGTGTGTGTGTGTGTGTGTGTGTGTGTGTGTGTGTGTGTGTGTGTGTGTGTGTGTGTGTGTGTGTGTGTGTGTGTGTGTGTGTGTGTGTGTGTGTGTGTGTGTGTGTGTGTGTGTGTGTGTGTGTACATGGTTATGCATTAGGGCTGGGAATTTCCAGGACCTCACCAAACGACATTATCACGATACTTAGGTGCCAATCAGATATGTATTACAATTCTATATGGCGATTTTGTTCCGATTTGATGTTCCAAACCTATTGCTCACAATGTCTGCTGCAGAGAGACGAGAGAGGGAGCCATGAGAACACGAGTCTTGATCAGTCAGGAAAATAAAAGTGCTGAAAACATCTTGGCTCCCTATTTAAAAAGAAGATGGAGAACAAGCTGAGGGACAAATCCTGGAGTTTTGGAGCAGGTACAGCTAACTAGCACATTGTGATACTGTCAAAACAATACCTATACATCGTCAAACATAATATCCCGATATGTAACTATTGATTCCCCCCCCCATCACTATTACACATGTGTGAGTGAGTGTACTTGTGTGTACGTCCATGTGTGTGTGTGTGTGCGTATTGTAGCTAGTTTGTTTGATCTGGTCTTGACTGCTGCTGTAGCTGCTCCAGTCAGGAGCCCGGGGCTCCCCACAAAGCTTCAGACCAACACCAATGATTACACGGGGCCTCTAAAAGGGGAGGGGCTTTACACAAGAAAATAAATACAATTTCGAGCCAGGTGCTTTAAGTCGTTCTATGAAAGCCATTAATTACTTTATTTATCTGAACGAATGAAAAATAAATCCTTCTTTTTCTATCTTCATATCCCTCTGTTGTTCCCTATCGCCCTCTCTCTCTTTTTATATCTCGCTCTCTCAGCCTCTGGTCTTTTCTGGAGAGAAATAGAGGAAGAAACCGTCTTCAGCTCCCGTGTTTGTGTAAAGCCAAGGCAGTTTATAAGAGGCGCATGGGGGAATAGCAGACAGCACAACTATTAAATATTTTACTGGCAAACATTCTAAAGCACATAAGCAAAGAGATGTCAAGGATCTCTCATTAAAAATGTATTTCGCTACTAAGGAGCTTGAAGACGTGATGAGGAAACGGTGGAAGAGAAGAAGGGAAGGAGGAGGGATGGAGTAGTAGGTGGAGAGGACGCGTCTCTCTGGTGTTCAGAGGAAATGACACAGAAACACAGGGCAGAAACTAGGTCCCACAATATAATATACGCTCTTACCCGCTAGGCTACCTTCATCAATACATTGGAGACCACAAGTGTGTGTTATACATGTGTGTGTGTGTGCATGTGTTATACCTGTGTGTGTGTGTTATGCCTGTGTGTGTTATACCTGTGTGTGTGTGCATGTGTTATGCCTGTGCGTGTATGTGTGTGTACTAGGAGACATTGGAGTGTGTGTCTCTCCATCCAGCAGACAGAATGTGCAGGACCTGATTTCCCTCCTGTCACAAAGGGCCCAGGCCTTGTTGCTGTGTGATAGTATCCCTTCCCTAATTACCACTTCATCATCCTGCCTCACACAGCATTCATCTAGGAAAATGAATATCAAGTCAGTCTCTCACACACACACACACACACACACACACACACACACACACACACACACACACACACACACACACACACACACACAAGGAGGTTTCCTCCACATCCATCAGTGGGAGGACGTGTTCGGTAGTGGGGAGTAATTAGTCGCAGTGTTATGGAACGATCTCCACCGCTGGCCGTGTCGTGAACGGCACCACAACCAGGTTCCTAATGAAGGGTCTTGGATGTGCGTCCGCCCGCCGTCCACCCCAGTACCTTGCCATCTCCGTCGCCAATCAATCCCCCACGGAGAACGCCGCTGTACCACGGTGGGAAAAACCATGTGACACGCGCCGTGCATGTGTACGCTGAGAGAGTTTCTACAAAGATGATAAATCATTCAGAGCTCGTCCATCGTGTGGCGGGCTGCGCTGGCAGAATAACGGCAGCACCCATTCTTCAAGATGACAACAATTAAAATGACTAAAGGCCGCAGCCTTTTACACAAACCACTTGTGTAATTAGTAATTAGTTTACTCATAAAGGCCTCGCTCATTAGAGCCTACTGGGGAACGTCTGTTGTCTTAGACGGAGTGTGTGTGTGTGTGTGTGTGTGTGTGCATACGCAGGCATACGCAGGTGTGTGTGCACATGCAAGTGTGTGTGTGTGTGTGTGTGTGTGTGTGTGTGTGTGTACAGTGCCTTCAGTAGTAATACTCTCCTGAAATTTCACATTTTGTTGTGTTACATCCTGAATTCAAAATGGATGAAAAAATGATTTTAACCCGTCTACACAGAATACCCCATACTGACAAAATGAAAACATGATTTTTGACATTGATATACAGAAATCTCTCATTTAAATTAGTATTCACACCTCAGTCATTGCATGTTAGAATAACCTTTGGCAGTGATTACAGTCGTGAGTCTAAGAGCTTTGCACCCCTGGATTGTGCCATATTTGCTCGTTATTATTTTGAAAACACTTCAAACTCTGTCAAGTTTGTTGTTGATCATTTTCAAATCTTTCCATAAATTTTCAAGCTGATTTAAGTAAAAACTGCAACTAGGCCACTCCGGAACATTCAATGTCGTCTTGGTAAGCAACTCCAGTGTATATTTGGCCTCGTGTTTTAGGTTATTGTCCTGCTGAAAGGCGAATTGTCTCCCAGTGTGTGTCGAAAAGCAGACTGAACCGGGTTTTCCTCTAGGAGTTTCCTGTGCTTAGCTCTATTTTGTTTATTTTTATCCTGAAAAACTCCTTCGTCCTTGTCGATGACAAGCATACCCATAACATGATGCAACCACACCAATGCTTAAAAGTATGAAGAGTGGTACTCAGTGATGTGGTTTGTTGAATTTGGCCCAAACAACACTTTCTATTCAGGACATAAAGTACATTTCTTTGCCACATGTTTTGCAGTATTACTTTAGTGCCTTGTTGCAAACAGGAAGCATGTTTTGGAATATTTGTATTCTGTACAGGCTTCCTTCTTTTCACTATGTCATTTAGCTTAGTATTGTGGAGTAACTACAATGCTATGTTATCCTATCACAGCCAACTTGGTAACTGTCACATTTTGGCCTCACGGTGAAATCTCGAAGAGTTTTCTTTCCTCTCCTGCAACTGAGTTAGGAAGGGCACCTGTATCTGTGTAGTGGCTGGGTGTATTGATACACCATAAAAAGGGTGATTAATAACTTCACCATGCTACAGGGGGATATTCAACGTTATTTTTTATTCCTATCCATCTACCAATAGGTGTCCTTCTTTGCGAGGCATTGGAAAACCTTCCTGGTCTTTGTGGTTGAATCTGTGTTTGAAATTCACTGCTCGACTGAGGGACCTTACAGATATTGTATGAGTGTGGTACAGAGATAATGTAGTCATTTTAAAATTATGTTAAACACTATTTAACAGTCCATGTGACATGTTAAATACATTTTTACTCCTGAACTTATTTAGGCTTGCCATAACAACGGGGTTGAATAATTATTCAGTCAAGACATTTCAACTTCTCATTTATTTATTTTTTAAGAATGAGGGAAAGTCGTCAAATATATATATTTTTTCAGGCTGTAACACAACAAAATGTGGAAAAAGTCAAGGGGTTTGAATGCTTTCTGAAGGCCCTGTGTATGTGTGTGTGTATATATATTATATATATATCACACACGTGTATGTACGTGTGTAACTATGTTTGTGTGTGTTAAGGAGCACTTAGCAGAGTGCTGGATCCCTCTAAATGCTGTTTAATGTAGACCACATTGACGACCGATGAGAAAGCGGGCCAATAAGACATTTATGTGAGGTAATAAAATGTAATAGTTTTTTTCTGTGTGGCAGTAACTGTAAGTTTACCAACATTAGAAGACGATCTCAGCCTCTCTCCTTTTGTGTGAGTGTCTGTGTTGCTTTCACTAATGAATAAACGGGTGCAATCGAAAAAAATATCACTATGTGCAATAAATTAAAACACCATAGCATTAACAGACTGTGGAAAGAGGTTTTACACAACCTTTATAACCAACTAAATTGTCTGTTTGCATCAAAACAGAACACGGTCCAATTGGACTTGGCATGGGGAGACTGACATAATAAACAAATAGTTTAATTGTAGCCAAGTGTTCAGTGATCGGCAGCTCAGTGAGGGCTGGCTTGAAGTCCAGGATTAATGAATCACTTAGTTGGACAGACAGACTGACTGGAGCTTTGGAAGGAGTGGAAGACGGACAGACGACTACGTTCTCTAACAGTAGCCTGTCCACTAGCCAGTACTTCCTGTGTATCGCCACAGAGGACAACACAGGGTAAACAGGGAGTAACCTACACAGAGACATCTAGCTAAGAGACTGGGTATCTAAGTATGGCCTAGTACTGAACACAAGTGCATTGCTATGTCTGCCGGGTAAGTCGAAGAAAAGAGGCCTGGAACCATGGGAAATATTCCATTCCTGCTGTCCAATTTCTTATTCCGTATGCACTACCCTTGGACTGTTTCTACATGCATTTACTGTAGGCCTGTGTCTTGTTCAAAAAACATCAAATAGGTATTTTATGGAGGACCACCATAGAAAAAATACAATCGTTTATAATATCCACTTATGGTTTTAAATGTTTGTTACCATAGAAACCCAAGCTTCAATGCAGCCATTTTTTTTTTCAATACCAAGTCATTTCGGGGTAACAATTAAGTACCTTACTGTGATTGTTTTAAATTAAAATGGTCAAACCAGCTGTTATTGGCACAGAAAAATCGCGTTTTTGACTACAATGGGCCTTTAATAAATGATACATTCATGAACTTGTATTATACTGAATAAGCATGCAGTTATTGACTTATGTTTATAAATGAGACAAAGAAATGACAGTTAATGACTAAAATGCCACTACTCACATATAATGAATACTATTTAAGCACTTAAATAAATCAATACACCATGGCATGCAATTACATTGATTTAAGTTTGACATTCATGTGCACTAACAGTTCGTGATTAGTTGATTTATTCTTATTTGATCAAATAATGTACACTCAAAAACAGAGAAAATACATTGACACTATCTATGGGAGTACAGAGGACAAAGACATTAACCTCAATGAATTAATTTCTGACAAATAAAGAAATGGGAATTTAAGGCGTTGTGTATGAGAGCCAATATCGCTTATCTCCCCCTCTCAAACCTCAAACACAGGCAGTTAAAACATGGTAATAGATTCTCTCTGGAAGCCACTGAAACTTTGATAGCACTCTTATTTCAACGGCCAAATTGTTCTTTTTCTGACAAGGACAAACGATAGTCATCCATCAAGATCCAATCAGACCCCGCCAAACAGGAGCAGGATGTGTCGCGCAAGCACTTCCCAAGCTCTTAAATGCTATTTGCGTTGCCTTTGCAATTTTTTTTTTTTGGGGGGGGGGGACGATATTAAAAACAGTGAAACATCAAGGATTTCCAAGCTAGATAATTTGCACCCTCTGAAATGAACTTTGGTGAATAATGTGAGTGAGTGAGTGAGTGAGTGAGTGAGTGAGTGAGTGAGTGAGTGAGTGAGTGAGTGAGTGAGTGAGTGAGTGAGTGAGTGTTAATATTACTGTGTGGGAAGGGGGATCACTTTTGGCTAGAGATTATGCAAATGATCCTATATGACCTTTATCATTAGAAGCCGTACGTAGAGCAGCAACATGTATTTCATACATCACACACAGAGCACTTTGCTGAGGACAAACAGTCATTTATAACTTCAGACGGGACTCATTCGGGTCCAGTCAGTGAGATTGCATATATACGCAGAGGAGGTGGGATTTCTCCCCTTGCTTTTTTCTTCTCATTAATGCAAAGGGGCCCCCATTGGCAGCCCCTCAAATCGCTCAAACGTTGCCTCTATCGCCGAGATCATTTCTTTTGATTTGCATAAACCATGAGTTTATAAGAATCTGAGAGGGGATAGGTTGAGGATTTGTCATACATATGACTGTGGCGCCAGAGAACCCCTTCCTCTTTGTCAAATGGTGTCAGCGGTGGGAGCTAGTCACAGCGCCAGCTCCAAATTAAAACGAGGGGTCAAACGCCTTGCTATGGAAATGGCCATGATTAAAGCTCACCTTAAGCCGTAAGTAAGGTTCTACAGTACCCGTGCATTAATGCATGTCCTTCCTAGTCAAATGAGGTGTACTACACACACCATTTCAATAGCAGTGTATGTTAATTCAGCCTTCCTAATGTTGCTGTAATGTTGTTTATGTGTTTGACAAAGGTAGCTTCAGGGTCACAGAGGAGGCTATCGCCTCCATCTATACTCCTAAACGACTTTCATCGTGATGGGATTCCACTCGTTCTTTTTTGTTTATGACAGGATCAGACCATTTCATTTGCTTATTTTGAATATTATTTTCAATTCCCTGCTACAGTTGATCTGATTGGATACGGGAATGGAAAGGTATTAGAAATATAACAGTGATTGAATACGCCAAATGTTCTGCCAAACCATAACACGGATAAGTGTTTTTACAGATGCTACATATAAGTACTATGCCAATTGACCACATTAACACACCTGAGGAATTAACAGTGAGGAACTTCAAGCTGCAGGTCTTTCAGATCACATGACTAAGTTCACGGCACCTGACTACAATAAGCCCGTTGATATCCTTCACACATCTACCACTCCTCCATGTATTTACTACTCTAATTCCTTATGAGCACAGAACAAAAACTAAACAAGAGAAAGAGAGAGAAAGGGAGAGTAATACAATATTGCCTCTCCATAACATCCCTGGGCTCGCTCCGATCAAAGCACTCCCATGGGGTGGCCATGCATGAGGCCGCAGACATAGTGCGTCAACACGCACACACAAATGCTCAAAATGAAAAATGGAAATATGGTCCTAATTACCGATGGGCGCAGTATCGCGCGCTCCCCAATTAGCAGCAATTAAGCTCAGTGTAAATTCTGCGACAAAGGGTCTGGAAATTACACCCTAATTATACTCTTCCTCCAGGGGAGGTGCGGAGATTTAGAGGAGAGGGCTGGGTGTAAAGAGAGGGGGGGAATATTAACCAAAATGTTGGTTTGTTAGGAAACCACCCTGTGTTTTTAACCTGTTGAAATACGTTTCAAAAGAAGTGTATTGTGCTATTTTACAGAGAGAACAAATTATTTTGCCACCGACTAGAAAATGTACAAATCTATCTACAATTCACAATAAATCTTCAGTACCCACAACAATGTGTCCAAAGTCAAACAAACCATATTAAAACACCAATGTTACCTTCAAAAACACAACAAAAATGATATATGCGGTCACCAAACTGGTATAGTCTGTGTTTTTGGATAAAGCATGATATTTTCTTAGTTTTGACAACATGCACACATCTGTCACTGCTGGTAGGTAATGAAGACATCCATATCCACTGGAGCAGAATTGCATAATTCAGCCATTACCGGAGGTATCCTCATAATCAGATGACCTCTACCCTTCAGGGCTGAACTTGAACGTCCTGACAAATCTAAACGGGCACAGAATGGCTCTGAACACAACCACGACCACATAGAAGACTGCGCAAAGGCCCAAGGTCGTCTGGGATTGGGGAAATGCTTGGGGGGGGTTCGGGGTCCTCGGGGTCTGTCAATCTTAAAGTTTCCATTTACAACATCAAGTCAAGACAGGATCATTTATAGCTCAACACAAAATTATCGAAAAGGACTGCTGGAGTGAAAGCACATTTTCTAACAACAAAAAAATGAACATTTCATAAAATTATTATTATTCTTTTTATCAGTGGCGATTTTAGCATGTAAATCTTGGTGAGGCAACAAACAAAAAGTGGGATGCATGACAGCAAAGCCACTACACAATACTAAACAATACGTTAAATGCACATTAATGAGCAAGCTAGGACAGACATAGTCAATATAACTATTTGTTCAGCGCTTTTGAAATGTACAGCGACAGAATTCAGAACATGGGCCGTTCTTACAGTGCACTGTACACCAAGTCAGAACCGTAGGATAAATAAAGGGGGCATATACGCAGACAAGGAAAGCTCATACAATATTCAATGATTACATTTATCTAAAACAGGCTATAGGCTACATGTGATCCACCAAGTTAGAACAGTAGGTGAAATTAACAGGTGAAAATAGACCAAATTATTAGGGTGAGGCACATGGGCTACTAACAGCTTACTTTCCAACATACACTTTATTACAGTATATATATCTCCCTGGCATTTTACAATATTTATGCAGCAGCATACAATACATTTTTGGACTCACCTTGTTGTGCTGTGCTCACTTGAACAAGAAGGTGGCGGTCCTTTGTGGGAAAATTTTGTCATCAAACTGTCATCAAAGTCTCTGGATTTATGGTGCTTTCAAGAACACAGGGAACTCGGAGAAAACAAAACGTGACATCAGTGATCTTCGGGTCATAGCTCTAGAAAGAGGCCCCAGTTCCCGATTTACAATTCAGAGTTTTTCCAGAGTTCCCAGTTGTCTTGAAAATATTCAGAGTTAACAGTTGTTTGAAGTGCGGCACAAATTAAGCTTCATTGACAGCATGGCCAATGTTGAATGTTTATAATTTTAAACTAGGAAAAGAGACCCTTAATCTTAGACTTGGGACCACACAACCACTCCACTGAATAGCAGGCTAATGATTGCTTTGCAATGCTTGCAGTTAGCCACTGATTCCTTCCAAACCACTCATTGTTGAATTTGCGATTTCCAACGTGTTGTGTAATGTTAATGACCAATGGCCGATGAGCACCGATACGTTTCATCTTTAATTTCTCTTCATATGACAAGGATGAAAAAGGATTTACCAGTAGATTGTCGACTTGATTCATGATGATGACTGGTAGCTAAGATTTTGAAAGTATGATGTTGACATGATCAGTCCAATCAAAGCTACAGTAGATATGTGATTTGACGTCATTTTATCTGTGGCCAATGACCTTGAGCCCTCTTGGATGGGCCCTTCAATGTAACTATGGCAGCACCCAATAGGCTTGAATTTGAGCAAAAAATGTGGGGCTCAAAACACGGGTTGCCACTGATTATTATAATATAATTTCCCAGTTAATCTATTTCCCAGGGTTTTGAGGCGGACATGGCTGGGTGACAGACACAAGACACAGTGATGTCCCCTACCCTCTCTGTATTCTAATCTAGCGTTGTCCCCTCCTCTCAATGTGTTAGTGTGATGCTGGGCTGTGCATCGTGCCCTCCTCTCAATGTGTTAGTGTGATGCTGGGATGTGACAGGCTCATCTAGCACGGCTGTCTGGTGTATTCATGAGGCCCTCCTCTCTCTCCATCACACAGCAATGCCCATTATACAGCACTTATGGTACAATGGCTACGTGCATGCCGCCTAATCATGTCAAGTGCTGCACTTCATGGGCTTGGAGAAGAGAGAGAGAGAGAGCGCGAGAGAGAGAGAGAGAGCGCGCGAGAGAGAGAAAGAGAGAGAGCGCGCGAGAGAGAGAGAGAGCGCGAGAGAGAGAGCGCGAGAGAGAGAGCGCGAGAGAGACGAGAGAGCAGAGAGAGAGACGAGAGAGAGAGCGCGTGAGAGAGAGAGAGAGACGAGAGAGAGCGAGAGAGCGAGAGAGAGCGAGAGAGAGAGAGAGAGAGAGAGAGAGAGCGAGAGAGAGCGAGAGAGCGAGCGAGAGAGCGGAGAGTGAGAGAGAGAGAAGAGAGTGAGAGAGAGCAAGAGCGAGAGAGCGAGAGAGAGAGAGAGAGAGAGAGAGAGAGAGAGAGAGAGAGAGAGAGAGAGAGAGAGAGAGAGAGCGAGAGAGAGAGAGAGAGCGAGAGAGCGAGAGAGAGAGAGAGAGAGAGAGCGCGAGAGAGAGCGAGCAAGCAAGCGAGAGTGAGAGAGAGCAAGCAAGCGAGAGTGAGAGAGAGCAAGCAAGCGCGAGAGTGAGAGCAAGCGAGAAGAGAGAGAGCGAGAGAGAGAGAGAGAGCGAGCAAGAGAGAGCGAGAGAGAGAGAGAGAGCGAGCAAGAGAGAGCGAGCGAGAGAGAGAGAGCGAGAGAGAGAGAGAGCGAGCAAGAGAGAGAGAGCGAGCAAGAGAGAGAGAGAGTGAGCAAGAGAGAGCGAGCAAGAGAGAGCGAGAGAGAGAGCAAGAGAGAGCGAGAGAGAGAGAGAGAGAGAGAGAGCGAGAGAGAGAGAGAGAGAGAGAGAGAGCGAGAGAGAGAGAGAGAGAGAGAGAGAGAGAGCGAGAGAGAGAGAGAGAGCGAGAGAGAGAGCGAGAGAGAGCGAGAGAGAGAGAGAGAGAGCGAGAGAGAGCGAGAGATAGCGAGAGAGCGAGAGAGAGCGAGAGAGAGCGAGAGAGCGAGAGAGAGCGAGAGAGAGCGAGAGAGAGCGAGAGAGAGCGAGAGAGAGCGAGAGAGAGCGAGAGAGAGAGAGAGCGAGAGAGAGCGAGAGAGAGCGAGAGAGAGCGAGAGAGAGCACGAGTGAGGGGGGGGTGAGGCTTGATGGTGCTGGGTGATCACCCTGTGGTTGCCAAGGTAGTGGATACTTTGTCAGTAAACTGGGTTGATATGGTGGAAAACAACTACATGAATACTGCCGCTACCCACACATTTTTAAAGAGTGCCACTGCTGGCCTTAATGACTCCCTGATCAAAAATAAAGGTTAAACAAAGAAAAATGATGAAAGTAGGAGAAAAATTATGTAATAGTTACATTATTTCAAACATTTTAGACTCCCTCACCATAATCAGCTCTCCTATAGGTGGCTCTGGTCTGGAGCGAGAGAAGGAGAGAGAGACCAAGATCAAGTAAATCCAGAGAAAGAATAAAAGCTGGTCCCTGAGTAAAGGATGTATCCCCTCCATCTCCCTCCATTCTCTGCAACATCACGCCAGTATTTCATGTGCCCTTTTCTGCTTTCGCTGCAGAACAAAGCCGCTGGATCCCAAAGATAAAAAGCGGATTTTTTTGGTAAATGGTGAAAGTGTGGAAATAAATGACCAGCTGTGGCCTGAGTGTAATTACAGTGGCTGGGAGAGCAGCGATCTATCACGAGACCCAGGAGAGGAGGTGACACACACAGCGCCATGGGGTTAGTCAAAGGAGATAACTAACTAACTACTGGACCCTGAACAATCGATACTCCCCAGATATTGCATCCTGGGAGAAGGGAGAGAGGAAAAAGAACGTAAAAACTTCCCCGATGGCTCTTTATTGAGATATTGATCAGGGCCCTCTAATCAGGACCTTACTGGGCCAAGGCCAGATACTTTAAGGGTATATGGAACGGATAAATCTGGAGAGTTTCTACACTACATAAAGGAGGCTGAGCTCTGAGGCGGTAGACGGTGGGATGTAATAGGTCTTTCTGGAGAGGAAGGAAGAGAGAGTTCACACTGTATAACAGGGATTCATTACAGAGCTGAGGAGGACGAGAAGGAGGAAGAGAAAGAGGGAGAGGAGGAGGAGTAAGAGGATGAGGAATAAGAGGAGGGAGAGGAGGGGGAGGCAGAGGAGTAATAGGAAAAAGAGGGAGAGGAGGAGGAATAAGAGGGAGAAGGAGGGAGAGGAGGAGGAATAAGAGGGAGAGGGGGAGGATGAATAATAAGATGAGGAGGGAGAGAAGGAGGAGGTTGGAGAGGAGGAGGATGAGGGAGAGGAGGATGGACAGGAGGATGGGGAGGGAGAGGAGTATAGAGAGGGAGAGGAGTGTAGAGAGGGAGAGGAGGGAGGAGAGGGAGAGGAGGGTGGAGAGGGAGAGGAGGGTGGAGAGGAGGGTGGAGAGGGAGAGGAGGAGGAATAAGAGGGAGAGGATGAGGAATAAGAGGGAGATGAGGAGGGGTAAAGAGGATGGATAATAAGATGAGGGAGAGAAGGAGGAGGTTGGAGAGGAGGATGGAGAGGAGGAGGATGAGGGAGAGCAGGATGAGGAGGATGAGGGAGAGGAGGATGGACAGGAGGATGGGGAGGGAGAGGAGGATGGGGAGGGAGAGGAGGGTGGAGAGAGAGGAGGGTGGAGAGAGAGGAGGGTAGAGAGGGAGAGGAGTGTAGAGGGAGGAGGGTGGAGAGGGAGAGGAGGGTGGAGAGGAGGATGGAGAAGGAGAGGAGGATGGAGAGGAGAGGAGGATGGAGAGGGAGAGGGGGATGGAGAGGGGGATGGAGAGGGGGATGGAGAGGGAGAGGGGATGAGAGGGAGAGGGGATGAGAGGGAGAGGGGGATGAGAGGGAGATGAGGGAGAGGGGGATGAGAGGGAGATGAGGGAGAGGGGGGTGGAGAGGGAGAGGAGGATGAAAGGGAGAGGAGGATGAAAGGGAGAGGAGGATGAAAGGAAGAGGAGGATGAAAGGAAGAGGAGGATGAAAGGAAGAGGAGGATGAAAGGAAGAGGAGGATGGAGATGAGGGAGAGGGGGATGAGAGGGAGAGGGGGATGAGAGGGAGAGGGGGATGAGAGGGAGATGAGAGGGAGATGGAGAGGGAGATGAGAGGGAGAGGGAGTAAGATCAGTGTACTTCAGGAGACACACCTGCAAAATAAACTGTTTTCTACACTAAACACTGAAGATTGAATTCACCCAAATCACTCCTAAATACCTGTCTCAGAACAGAACTAATAGCCACATTATCCTGTACTAAATCCCTTAAACCTTTGATCCCTAAAGAGTGAGAGCATCAGTTTCATTCCTGGATCCTGCGATGAGGCTTGTTTAACCGTTAGCCGTTCATGGTAAGTAACATATGGACAGCATCAACCATTAATACGTTCCACCATGACACGTTGTTACTATTTCTTACAAGCCCAGCCACTGTACTGTAAACACAGTTAGAAGCAAATGTTATCATTAGGGCATATTCTAATTCCTATCCATAACCCTTGACATCACGCCTGCACGGTAGGGCCGTGCAGAACAGATACGCATCATTTTATATAATGTATGGAATGTTGGCCTGTCAAACTTTAACATGCTCCTCTCTAGAGATTTGGAGAACGGGAGAACATCCCTCCTCCTACATGTCACCACATTAAAAAAATTAAATAATAATAATCCCAGACACGCGGCCTGCGTGGCGTGATGAACGAGGTCGAGGGTTTCACTTTAAATCCGTTTAAGGCTCGACGCTCCAGATTTCCCCTCCCGATAGCGACCGTCTCATTTACTAAAGATGAGCATCATTGACGTCTCGGCTTTCTTCTAAACCCTCGTTGTTTACAGTAAAAACTGTTTACGGCTTAAAACCGACTGCAGATGGATATCCGGAGCAGCACCTTCGCCAGCTCAACTCTAACTTTCTCGTGGGGATAATTGATTTTGGAGTAGGCGTCAGACAGAGCTAAGCCTAAAGAAAACAACGATCAATTCATCTCGGAGAGAGAACGGAAGGCGGATGTTGTAGAGTAGCGGCGTTGTCCGACAGCTGTGCTAGCTCTGCACGGCATGCTGGGTCTGGGTCAGCACGCATGTTTGTATCACGGGTCCTCCAGTGTTTATAAAGCAAAGCAAAAAAACATTAACACCATTGAAGTCACCGCAGCTAAAGATGCTAACAAACGCTGTAAATGCAGTGGTAGGTCTCAGAGCATGTTGTTTCACTGTGACTGCGTAACTAAATTGTAAGCCATTACAAAAGCACTTAAGTGCTAAAAAGGTCATTGTCTTATTGGCCTATCGCCCTGATACAATCACCATAACATTTCCACACAGATTATAATCCTACCGTGACATTTTATTCAAACTAATTCAATAGAACGTCCAGCTTTTTGCCAGCCTTGACAACAATGATGTACTGCTATGGATTATGAGACGTATACAACAGATCAGTATCAGGATTAGGGTAGATTTCAGATCCTGGTCTGGTGTTTATTCTAGTCCCTGAACTCTGCTATGGGAAACTGATCAGCAGATAGGACCGAGGGCCTCGGAGTTTTACAGAACAAAAACAAGCACTTGAGAACATGCTCTGAACCTTCTCCAGGCAAACATTACAGATGACTCATCGTGTGTGTTTGTGTGTGTGTCTTCCCAGACATCCTGGGATAAACATTGATGATCTAGGTCCTGATTGTAACGATCCTCATTGACAGGCCAGTGTCCCAACTTCCTCATTCAGTTTCTCCCTTAAACGATCTCAGCCCAGCTGCACTGTACGTCCCATTAACATTCAATATGAAGCAATGCTGCAGCTGGACGGACCTGGTAAATGTATCATAGTGTATGTAGAGCAAGTCAATCAGCTATAGGCTGTATATGTTTCCAATATGAAGCAACGCTGCAGCTGGACGGACCTGGTAAATGTATCATAGTGTATGTAGAGCAAGTCAATCAGCTATAGGCTGTATATGTTTCCAATATGAAGCAACGCTGCAGCTGGACGGACCTGGTAAATGTATCATAGTGTATGTAGAGCAAGTCAATCAGCTATAGGCTGTATATGTTTCTCATGGGAATTGTGACCTCTTTTTCCTGTCAATGAAAGAGGCTCACCGTCTCTCTGTCTCTCTCTCTCTCTCTCTCTCTCTCTCTCTCTCTCTCTCTCTCTCTCTCTCTCTCTGTGTGTGTGCATGCGCGTAATCAAGGACTGATGATTGGCTGAAATAAGTCTGTGGCAAATGCCAAGGTTATTATTTATTCATTTTATGACTGGTAGACAATGCAAGACAGAGGTACGTATGCGCGCGCGTGTGTGTGTGTGTGTGTGTATGCGCGCATGTGTGCGCGTGCTGGGCTGGAGAAGAGCAGGGGTTAGTTGAGTGAATACAGGTCCTTTGTTTCTGCAGGATGCGTGCTACAGACTCACTCTGGAGGAGTGTGTTATGTTGTATGCTACGAACAGTGAGACTCAGGGTGCATTCCAAATTGCACTCTTTTCCCTAATAATACACTATCAGCCAGAACAATATAATAAAATAAAATAAAATGTAAAAACACCATTTACAAAATTACACAAAATAATAAAACTGGATCAATCTTTCTTAGATGGGTAACAAATCCCCTTCTCAGGTTCAACAATAGCACAATGGCTATGGTGTGTTGTACACAAAGGAAACTGGTCGATTGTCCCCATATAGAATTAGTAGATGAGAGAACAGCATCAACCCCATCTTCCTGTCAGAGTAAAGCACAGAATTCTTCTATTTCACCCTGATGGTTCTGGTGGAGCAATGACATACTACAAGATAAAACAGTGATGCTGATATTGACAGTTTGTCCATTACAGGTCAGCTAACTGTCCTGGGAACAGTTACAAAGCTGTTAGTTTCCATCTCACAAGGCCGGATCGATGCAGAGGCATACTGTTTCAATTTTGCCAGAATTGATTTTTCCTGTAACACCCCAACCCCGGAGCATTCATCTTTCTGAAGGAAGGGAAGATTTGATTTACTGAAGAAAAATTGGAGTGCGCATCACAAAGATCTTTTTTTGCCGGGCGGCGAGAGAGCGTGACACACAACAAAGATGGATGTCCCTACGGCTGGGAAGGCTCTAGCCTACGGCTGTTCCATTACCACACGGTGGAGTGGCGGAGGAGAAGGATGAGCTGCTTAAAGGGAGGGAGGTAGAACAAATTAAAAGAGAAAGGGGGAGAGAGAGAGAGAAAGGAAGAGAGGGTTGGAGAGTTAGAGGGAGTTAGAGGGGAAAGGGAGATGAGGAAGAGATTGATTAAGAGGAGGAGAAACAGAGGTGGTGCAACTTCAAACATCCCCAAATACGTGACCTCATGTCCAATAATCATCACCATGTTACACATTTGGCAGAAAACACAACACTAACTACTACTCTAAATCTGAACTTGTACTCTCTCTCCCCTCAAACACTGTGCTTTCCCTCCCACACACTCTCTCCCCCCTGCCACACTCTCTCCCCCTGCCACACTCTCTCCCCCCTGCCACACTCCCCCCTCTCCCCTGCCACACTCTCTCCCCCTGCCACACTCTCCCCTGCCACCCTCTCTCCCCCTCTCTCACCCCTCCCACACTCTCTCTCCCCCTCCCACACTCTCCCCCTGCCACACTCTCTCCCCCTCCCACACTCTCTCTCCCCCTGCCACACTCTCTCCCCTCCCACACTCTCTCCCCTCCCACACTCTCTCCCCTCCCACACTCTCTCACCCCTCCCACACACCCCTCTCACCCCTCCCACACTCTCTCACCCCTCCCACACTCTCTCACCCCTCCCACACTCTCTCCCCCCCCCACTCTCTCCCCTCCCACCCTCTCCCTCCCACACTCCTCCCCCCCACACTCTCTCCCCCTCCCACACTCTCTCCCCCTCCCACTCCTCCCCCTCCCCCTCCCACACACTCTCTCCCCCTCCCACACTCTCTCCCCCTCCCACACTCTCTCCCCCTCCCACACTCTCTCCCCCCCCCACACTCTCTCCCCCCTGCCACACTCTCTCCCCCCTCCCACACTCTCTCCCCCCTCCCACACTCTCTCCCCCTCCCACATTGTACTTTCCCTCCTCAGTGCAGCTACAGTACCTTCTCTCCTCATTTCTCCCTTCTCTCCCTTATTTTTTCTCCCCTGCCTTCTCTCTGCTATACCGTCTCTCCCTTCTCCCTCCTCCCCAGCATCCAGAATGAATTTCCATGGTACATTAGTCAGCTTATTAGGATGTAATGAAGGAGGGCGTTGAGGAAAGGGGAGTGTGTCCTCCGAGACATCGCTCTACCGTTCTCCATCATCTACCCCTCATCTCTCTCTCTCTCCGTCCTCATCTCTCTCCCTCCCTCTCTCTCTCTGTCCGTCCACTTTGCCGGGTGTCATATACATGAAAGATGACTTGTCTCCTGACCCAAATAAACACCAACGCCGCCTAGATGCTCTGTCGGGCCGCTCACTCGCTCCAGAAAAAAAAATGAGGAAAGTAATGAGTGCTGCCAGTCGCTTCATCTGTGGCCACCTCAGAGCTGGTTATTCACGTTATGTCTGTGGTCTTGGATCAGACTGCTGGCGTGTTGTACACCAGAGTCTCCAGAGGATGTGACTGTAATGAAGGATGAACAGGTATCGTTCTCTGTCTGTCTGTCCTATCCCCCAGTGCACGTAATGACGTGTGTGTGTGTGTGTGTGTGTGTGTGTGTGTGTGTGTGTGTGTGTGTGTGTGTGTGTGTGTGTGTGTGTGTGTGTGTGTGTGTGTGTGTGTGTGTGTGTGTGTGTGTGTATGTGTGTGAGTGTGTGTGTGTGTGTGTGTGTGTGTGTGTATATGTGTGTGTATATATGTGTATATGTATGTGTGTGTGTTTGTTATATGTATGTGTGTATATATATATATATATATATATATATATATGTGTGTGTATATATATGTATATATATGTGTATATATATGTGTATATATATGTATATGTGTGTGTGTGTGTGTGTGTGTGTGTGTGTGTGTGTGTGTAGTGCCTTGCGAAAGTATTCGGCCCCCTTGAACTTTGCGACCTTTTGCCACATTTCAGGCTTCAAACATAAAGATATAAAACTGTATTTTTTTGTGAAGAATCAACAACAAGTGGGACACAATCATGAAGTGGAACGACATTTATTGGATATTTCAAACTTTTTTAACAAATCAAAAACTGAAAAATTGGGCGCGCAAAATTATTCAGCCCCCTTAAGTTAATACTTTGTAGCGCCACCTTTTGCTGTGATTACAGCTGTAAGTCGCTTGGGGTATGCCTCTCTCAGTTTTGCACATCGAGAGACTGAAATTTTTTCCCATTCCTCCTTGCAAAACAGCTCGAACTCAGTGAGGTTGGATGGAGAGCATTTGTGAAAAGCAGTTTTCAGTTCTTTCCACAGATTCTCGATTGGATTCAGGTCTGGACTTTGACTTGGCCATTCTAACACCTGGATATGTTTATTTTTGAACCATTCCATTGTAGATTTTGCTTTATGTTTTGGATCATTGTCTTGTTGGAAGACAAATCTCCGTCCCAGTCTCAGGTCTTTTGCAGACTCCATCAGGTTTTCTTCCAGAATGGTCCTGTATTTGGCTCCATCCATCTTCCCATCAATTTTAACCATCTTCCCTGTCCCTGCTGAAGAAAAGCAGGCCCAAACCATGATGCTACCACCACCATGTTTGACAGTGGGGATGGTGTGTTCAGGGTGATGAGCTGTGTTGCTTTTACGCCAAACATAACGTTTTGCATTGTTGCCAAAAAGTTCAATTTTGGTTTCATCTGACCAGAGCACCTTCTTCCACATGTTTGGTGTGTCTCCCAGGTGGCTTGTGGCAAACTTTAAACAACACTTTTTATGGATATCTTTAAGAAACTGCTTTCTTCTTGCCACTCTTCCATAAAGGCCAGATTTGTGCAATATATGACTCATTGTTGTCCTATGGACAGAGTCTCCCACCTCAGCTGTTGATCTCTGCAGTTCATCCAGAGTGATCATGGGCCTCTTGGCTGCATCTCTGATCAGTCTTCTCCTTGTATGAGCTGAAAGTTTAGAGGGACGGCCAGGTCTTGGTAGATTTGCAGTGGTCTGACACTCCTTCCATTTCAATATTATCGCTTGCACAGTGCTCCTTGGGATGTTTAAAGCTTGGGAAATCTTTTTGTATCCAAATCCGGCTTTAAACTTCTTCACAACAGTATCTCGGACCTGCTTGGTGTGTTCCTTGTTCTTCATGATGCTCTCTGCGCTTTTAACGGACCTCTGAGACTATCACAGTGCAGGTGCATTTATACGGAGACTTGATTACACACAGGTGGATTGTATTTATCATCATTAGTCATTTAGGTCAACATTGGATCATTCAGAGATCCTCGCTGAACTTCTGGAGAGAGTTTGCTGCACTGAAAGTAAAGGGGCTGAATAATTTTGCACGCCCAATTTTTCAGTTTTTGATTTGTTAAAAAAGTTTGAAATATCGTTCCACTTCATGATTGTGTCCCACTTGTTGTTGATTCTTCACAAAAAAATACAGTTTTATATCTTTATGTTTGAAGCCTGAAATGTGGCAAAAGGTCGCAAAGTTCAAGGGGGGCGAATACTTTCGCAAGGCACTGTATGTGTGTGTGTGTGTATATGTGTGTGTGTGTGTGTGTGTGCGTGTGTGCGCGTGTGTGTGTACGCCAATGACGGCCAAGGGCAGATCTCAGAACAGAAAATAAGAGTTACTTCCCTTTGTTAGAGGGAGACCCCCCGAGACGTTCCAGTACAATGGAGAGAGACGCAGAGGAATAAAGGAGTGAGAGAGAGAGAGAGAAAGAGAGAGAGAGAAGGAAATAGCAGAGGGAGAGCGAGAGGAGAGAAAATGAGAAGAGAGAAAACCACCTAACACCTCATGTCTCCAGGGGCCAGGGCTGGTGTAAGCTGGATATTAAGACACAAATTGCATTCAGGCGGGTCACGGCGTGTCAGATGTTATTAGATGCCTGCCGTGAGGAAAACAACAATTCCCATCAGCCTGTTCTGTGAGAAAAATAATATTTTCATTTTCGGCCCCTTTATTGAATAGAAACTTTGGGGAATACGTCTTTATAGGAGCTCGTGAAGGTCGTGATCATGGCTGGATGTACCCTTTGTTGCTCCCAGATTTCATTTTCACCACCGCTGATAGAAAAGACGTGTGTCGCTCACGCCCTCACTTGTTTGCTGTAATGTTGCAGCACCCACATGTTTTAGTCTGTGTGCGTGCATGTCCGTCTCTCTGTGTTGTGTGCATGTGACTGTGTGTGAACAGTCTGTATCGTATCCATTGCCCCCTTTCTCTGTGTTTTCTGTGGCGCTAGCACCCCCCTTACACCTCCCCCCACATACTGCTGCCTGCATGGGGTCCCCGTCCCAGAGCTGCGCCAACTGACCTTCTCGGTAATTGACCCAAAATATTGATGCAATGGCACAAGTCTGATTGTGATTTATTAAAAGCTTGGGCCCAGCTACCAGGCCCGGTGCCAGACACTCCCTGCTCCCAGCCTGGCCCATCGGCAGCCATTAGGAAAACCATCAATACTGTAGCAGCACAATAACACAATGAAAGAAAGGCACGGTAATGGGGAGGGGAGAGTCTCTCTGGGCTGCGGAGGTGCATAGCAAATAGCTTGGCCTTGTTGTGTGAGTACACACAGAGAGAGAGAGAGAGACAGAGACAGAGACACAGAGACACACAGAGAGAGAGAGAGAGAGAGAGCGAGAGAGAGGCGAGCGAGAGAGAGGCGAGCGAGAGAGAGGCGAGCGAGAGAGAGGCGAGCGAGAGAGAGGCGAGCGAGAGAGGAGAGCGAGAGAGAGGAGAGCGAGAGAGAGTGAGAGAGAGAGAGAGAGAAAGACAGAGAGCGAGAGGAGTGCGAGAGGAGAAAGAGAGAAAGAGAGAATGAGAGAAAGAGAGAGGAGAGAGAAAGAGAGATGAGAGAGAGAGAGGGAGAAAGAGAGAGAAAAGTGTGTATATTTAATATTGCCTCTCCATAACATCACTGGGCTTGCTAAGATCAAAGCATAGAGAAGGAGAGGATAGAGAAGGAGAAAAAGAAGAGAAGGAGAGAAAGATAGGGAGAGAAAGAAAGATACTCATGGGAGGCAAAAATCTAAGAGACCAGAGAATAAAATCTAAAAAAATGTGGGGAAAGGAGAGAGAGAGAGAGACCCCCTGAGCCCCTGGTGTAAGAGAAACCGCAAACTGGGCTCACACACAGACGAGTCTCAGGAGAGTCAATTCAGACTAACAAGAGGGAACCAACTGACCAACAGCAGGCTGACTCTCCAACTATTATATACTGTACCCAACCAGCCAGCACACAAACAGCACAGGCCATCATTAGGGAATATCCCCATTGACTTCAAACTGGCCTGTTTTGTTGAAACCAACATTGAGCTTTCTAAGCTTTTCTATAGTTTTAATGGCTGGAGGTTTTGTTTAAATCTCTTTCATCTTTGTCCAAAGTCAATGTATCATGCATCCCATACTTCGGCGTTCGTACCGGTGCGGACCTAACTCAATCACTAACTCCCAGGAGGGAGGCTTGGAGATGATGAGAACACAGTCATTACAATGGTCTTAATGGATGTGTTGTACTCTAAGGAAAGCTACGGCTCATTTAAAAGTCAGGTGTATCCTCTTTCGTTACCATTACCAATGCTCAATGTTCTTATTATGGGAAGTTTTGGCAGGAAGTTTAGACACTGGGGGAAAAAACAGCAAAATCGGACCATTTCCCCAATACATTGCTTCATTTGAATTGGTATGTTTGTATGGAGATTGGAACAGAGTCGCAGTACTTTAGACTGAACATGTGATGGTGCTGAGTGGAACCTGATGAAGGTGTAACTAGACGCAGTACTTTAGACTGAACATGTGATGGTGCTGAGTGGAACCTGATGAAGGTGTAACTAGACGCAGTACTTTAGACTGAACATGTGATGGTGCTGAGTGGAACCTGATGAAGGTGTAACTAGACGCAGTACTTTAGACTGAACATGTGATGGTGCTGAGTGGAACCTGATGAAGGTGTAACTAGACGCAGTACATGTGATGGTTTAGACTGAACATGTGATGGTGCTGAGTGGAACCTGATGAAGGTGTAACTAGACGCAGTACTTTAGACTGAACATGTGATGGTGCTGAGTGGAACCTGATGAAGGTGTAACTAGACGCAGTACTTTAGACTGAACATGTGATGGTGCTGAGTGGAACCTGATGAAGGTGTAACTAGACGCAGTACTTTACACTGAACATGTGATGGTGCTGAGTGGAACCTGATGAAGGTGTAACTAGACGCAGTACTTTAGACTGAACATGTGATGGTGCTGAGTGGAACCTGATGAAGGTGTAACTAGACGCAGTACTTTACACTGAACATGTGATGGTGCTGAGTGGAACCTGATGAAGGTGTAACTAGACGCAGTACTTTAGACTGAACATGTGATGGTGCTGAGTGGAACCTGATGAAGGTGTAACTAGACGCAGTACTTTAGACTGAACATGTGATGGTGCTGAGTGGAACCTGATGAAGGTGTAACTAGACGCAGTACTTTAGACTGAACATGTGATGGTGCTGAGTGGAACCTGATGAAGGTGTAACTAGTCGCAGTACTTTAGACTGAACATGTGATGGTGCTGAGTGGAACCTGATGAAGGTGTAACTAGACGCAGTACTTTAGACTGAACATGTGATGGTGCTGAGTGGAACCTGATGAAGGTGTAACTAGTGATGGTGCAGTACTTTAGACTGAACATGTGGAATGGTGCTGAGTACTTTAGACTGAACCTGGAATGAAGGTGTAACTAGACGCAGTACTTTAGACTGAACATGTGATGATGCTGAAGTGGAACCTGACTGAAGGATGGTTTAACTGAAGGTGACTGAAGACCAAAAACGGATCATGTGATTAGTTGAACGAGGTGTGTTAGTGCTGGGCGGGAACGAAAGTCCGCACCCCCAATAGAGCTCCAGGACCAGAGTTGGAGAACCCCTGCTCTAGATTGTAGATGTAGAACTACGTAGACTGTAGAACTACGTAGACTGTAGAACTACGTAGACTTTTACCTGAAGGCAGAGCTTCCCCAGGCACCGTGTTTGTCCGTCAGGATGTTGATGATCTTCTGGATGAGCTGGGTGGCTGTCACGTGGTCGCGGTACTTGGCTGCTCGGATCAGGTGGTCGCACATCTTCTCCTCATCACGCTTCTCAGCCGAGTACTGGGCACAGTGGGACTGGGGGTCAAAGACAAAACGTGACAACAGGTCAACTTCTCTGTCAAAAACACAATGACGTAAGCGTCATTACAAATGAATTGTATGTGCAGTGCTCAATAAAACCTCCTTTATAGTACATTTAAAGAGAAATCCAGGAGGTATCTATTCTGAACAGAAAAATGGCGTACACATAGTATTCAACTTCATATTGTATGTATGGAACTAGCATGTATTCTGGGGAAAATAGTATAGGCTACTACACACCATGTAAAACAACATAATATAAGGCTCTAGCAGCTGTGTGTGTGTAGAAATGCTACCGCGAGTAAAACCAAATGAAAATCTGGGGTCATTTTCTGGCCCTTATGTCACGTTGATTAATAACAGCGGACATTATAGTTACTAATGCCTCCAGGGCTCCGAATCACGAAACAGAGGTTCATTTTTCTCTGTCTGAATGTGTTATCAGAAATGGCCTTTGAACTCAGAGTAGATGGTATATACAATAACACCTATACCGAGGGGAAAAAACAGCCAGACTTGAAATGTTCCATTTGATAAACTGAGCAAAATATAAAGCCACGTACAGTTAAATATACAGTTAAACTGTAAAATAAAGAAATATATAACCGACTGGAAACATTTGAGTACACTGCATATTTCTAACAGCCGTTAGCCACGTAGTGTAGAAATACAAGCAACAAAGAAATGAGGAATACACGCTACTATCATGTACAGTACCTCAGGCAAACGTCCCGGCCATATTACTGTGATTTCAGGGCATCCATTGGATACTGAAACGTTACAGCATCAATACCAGCAACTCTTAATCCAATTCCCAATGCTCAAATGAAATGAACCTAAAAAGCAGCCCATTGGTGGAGACACACTAACATCCCCAGCTCTACAAATACAACCTGCCTCACCAGTTACCTTAGCAACCAGTAAACACGCTAAAGTGCTTGATAATGATTGGTCCTCCTCTCCAATTGGAACGGTGACTTCTCATACCTGACAGGAAATCTATAGGTCTGGATCACATTCCGGAAGGCTATTCTGGAGGGGCTATTGGGCCCTAATTATCAATCTACGTCTCTTTGTGGGCATTAGAGTGGTCCTAAACCTTAGAGCATGATGGCCCAACATGTGCGTGTGTGTGCGTGTGTGCGAGCATGCGTGTGTGTATGTGCGCGCGTGTGTGTGTGTTGAAAGGAAGAAGAGCAGTAAAGGGAGGACAGGGAGAGGGAATGGTGCTGAATGTGTGAAACGTATGTTATCCCCCTGGAACAGACGACGGGACAGAACCAGAAATGTTCTTTCCAGCCGGTCTTCACGTGTGACTTCTGTGTCACTAATCAGCAGTGCTGCAGCTCAAACATATCATCGTAAACACGCTGGTCATTCACCGCGGACCCAAACACCTAGTCCCCCATAGTGACGTGTGCTTTTCTAACGGGCCCGGCGGCGAGGGGAAGTAGTTTCACAGAGTGACTCCCCTCTGAAATAACAAGCAAACAGCTGAACACATAACAGGCCCATTAATACTAGGCCTCCATTTCGGGGTAAAACGATGTGGAAAAGACATGTCAGAGTGTAGAGTCTGGGGCTCGTTCCACTGCTCTGAAATCGTTATACATAGAGGATATTAGACTACTAGGGTCTTGTTGGTTCTTACATACTCAGCCTGCTAGCTCTAGATGACTACATACTAACCTACCTCCATCCTCTACTCTTCCAATAGGCTGACAGAACAAAGGGCACTGAGTGAGTCAGGGAACACTTTGCAACACATCACCCCTCCGCGAATTTCAAAGTGATCGTAAAATAACGTGAATGGCCTAGTGCCATTAGAAACCAGAAGAGGCCCCCTTTACCTCAGTGGAAAGGGCACATGAAGGGTCTATCCTGATACTGACTGAGAGTCAGATGAGGAAGTCAGAGGTATAAGGCACAAGACAGGCTTTAGGAGAGAGAGCGAGCAGGTGAGGAAGCTGTGTGTGTGTGTGTGTGTGTGTGTGTGTGTGTGTGTGTGTGTGTGTGTGTGTGTGTGTGTGTGTGTGTGTGTGTGTGTGTGTGTGTGTGTGTGTGTGTGTGTGGACGGCGTGACGTGAGACCTTATGACTTGAGACAGTGTAATCATGGGCAGCACCTTCCATTACATGAGCTGGCTGACAGGGTCGGAGGGTGACGGGCGCTGGCGTCTACTCTGGTGGAAAACGGTGCCCGGAGAAGACAGACTGATAATGGGTTGGCATTAATCGAGTAAATTACATGGAGATGTGTCTCGGACAATTCACGCAAAGCTCAAGTCAATAACCAGAGAAACATCTGTGTGATTTAGAAAGGAAACAGGCCTAACCACTGGCTAAATTACACTAGGATAATGATATGAGAAGACAACATGAAAATCACAACATACACATACACATACACACACACACACACACACACACACACACACACACACACACACAAGGGTCAGGCATTCCAGCACATCTCACAGATACAAATCCACTGACTCAACTGCATGAGTGCAATTCAAAAGGCCAGAACATATGGCATAGGTTTCTGAGTGTAGAATAATACGCTGTCAACCCCCCTCTAAATGCTGTAGTTGTTGTCACGCTCTCCCATCAGGGCCTGAGGGGTTCACCAGTATAATGAGGGTGTGAGTGGGGATACAGGCCTCATTACCAGATATAAAGCCTGTGTTTATCACTTACAGTGAGTGACAGAGCCAAGGACCTTGAAATGTTTCTGTGCCACACTGTCTCAGCCTTCAAGGCGATCGTTTCATGACATCAAAGTGCTCAAGGTTCTGCAGGAGAAACGGGCGACGACACACACACACGACAGTGGGATCTTATTAAAGCAATGCTTGATGTGTACTCTCTGCCTTGACATTGTGTGGTGCAGTAGAGAAGCCAGCTAGAGACACACAGAGGGGTCGGCTATCGCCTCGTTGTCTCGCTCTCCTCTTCCAATTTTCTCACGTCCGCCGACAAGCCGTCCCCAGAGGGTCTCATTTAAAGTGGGGAAACTGTCCGCCCAGGGCGCGTGTCCTTGTCGTGTTCTGAGAGGGAATGCAAATATTCCTAGGAATAAGGAATTCCTTACAGAACGATGGGAGGAGGGGTTACTAGACAAAAGAGAGATGCTGAAACAATTGGTTTCTGAAGAAGATTCCCCCTCGCACTTGATCTCTTGCCCTCAAGTTTAAAACGGCCACATAAAACACCATCAGGTTAACTCAGACAAAGAGTTTGGGGGTGTAGAAAGACCAAGGAGAAAAATGAAGGCTTAAAAGTACAACAGCGAACAAAAGTCATGGAATGTTGACGTCTGACAGCCGCTTCAATTCTGAAATGATGCCCTGTCAACGCCGCGCTCGCAGAGTATTGATTTCTCCTGCTGAGGAAAAAATAATCTCATCCAGCCAAACAGATCCCAGAGGCATGCATCGTCCCGATAGTGGCCATCAAGGTTAACGCAGGCGCAACACTTATCAAAGTATCTCTCTCATCCCTCTCTCCTGTCCCTCGCCTGTGGCTGCTGTGGGTTTTTAATGGACTGGTCACAATGCCTAGTTGGCAGGACTCTTCATCTCTCCTCCCAGCGGCATCCTCTCCTCTCTTTCACTCTCTTTCACTCTCTCGCTCTTCTCGTTCCCTCTCCCATTCTCTCTCATCCCCCCCTTCCCTCCCTGCTCAAACCAGCAGCTGTGTCAAGCCCCGCTCCAATCAGTAGCTACCATTAGTCTAAGCTGGGCTGAAGGTACCATCCACTCTGACTCCAGAAGCACTCCAAGGTCGCGCCAGCACGTGACGAATCACACCTGTTAACTGTCCTCTCCGGGGTGAAAAATAGTCAAATGAAGGCAGAGGCGCTGCAGATGAAAAATAATCCACTTCTTCTGGAACGCTGGCTAGCGCTTGGCTAGTTGTCTGGATGCAGAGTAATGATTCCAAACAGAAGAGATAACAATAGGAACGCACCAAGGACATGCCCTTTCTTCTTTTAGTGCTGTACATTTAACACATTTAACTCCACATCAGGATTGTGTCTGCCTTAAAAATGCATTCAATTGCACTTGAGAATCTGCTTATTCCACATATTTAATTTGAAGAATACACAGCCTTATTCAATACTATACAACATAATTATCCTTTCCAAGAATTCCTCTCCAAATCCTCAGTAAAATGAAATCAATAAAATTATGTCCCTCTATGGGATAACAAAGATGGTAGGCAAGGCAAGAGCCCTACTCCAGAGACTAAAGTGTCAGTTTGCATGTAGTAAAGGGGACTAGGGAGTCGGGAGGAGGTGCTCGTATATGTGCTATTCACAGCTCTGGGTCAGCTGGGCAAAGATAATGATGTGAGGAGCGGTGCAAGAGGCATCACCTAGGGACTTAATTACACACAGACAAGAGCCAGACACTGGGACACTACTAGTCTCTCTCCCCCTCTCCCGGGTAAGTACCCTCTCTCTCCCCCTCTCCCCCTCTCCCGGGTAAGTACCCTCTCTCTCCCCCTCTCCCGGGTAAGTTCTCTCTCTCTCTGAGGGTAGAGGTAGACAGAGATATAGAATACTGCTGGGTAAGTACTCTCTCTCTGAGGGTAGAGGTAGACAGAGATATAGAATACTGCTGGGTAAGTACTCTCTCTCTGAGGGTAGAGGTAGTCAGAGATATAGAATACTGCTGGGTAAGTACTCTCTCTCTGAGGGTAGTGGTAGACAGAGATATAGAATACTGCAGGGTAAGTTCACTCTCTCTGAGGGTAGAGGTAGACAGAGATATAGAATACTGCTGGGTAAGTACTCTCTCTGAGGGTAGAGGTAGACAGAGATATAGAATACTGCTGGGTAAGTACTCTCTCTCTGAGGGTAGAGGTAGACAGAGATATAGAATACTGCTGGGTAAGTACTCTCTCTCTGAGGGTAGAGGTAGACAAGAGATATAGAATACTGCTGGGTAAGTACTCTCTCTGATATAGAATACTGGTAAGTACTCTCTCTCTGAGAGGTAGACAGAGATATAGAATACTGGAAGGGTAAGTACTCTCTCTCTGAGGGTAGAGGTAGACAGAGATATAGAATACTGCTGGGTAAGTACTCTCTCTCTGAGGGTAGAGGTAGACAGAGATATAGAATACTGCTGGGTAAGTTCTCTCTCTCTGAGGGTAGAGGTAGACAAGAGATATAGAATACTGCTGGGTAAGTACTCTCTCTCTGAGGGTAGAGGTAGTCAAGAGGCATAGAATACTGCTGGGTAAGTACTCTCTCTCTGAGGGTAGAGGTAGACAGACATATAGAATACTGCTGGGTAAGTACTCTCTCTGAGGGTAGAGGTAGACAGAGATATAGAATACTGCTGGGTAAGTTATCTCTCTCTGAGGGTAGAGGTAGACAGAGATATAGAATACTGCAGGGTAAGTACTCTCTCTGAGGGTAGAGGTAGACAGAGATATAGAATACTGCTGGGTAAGTACTCTCTCTCTGAGGGTAGAGGTAGACAGAGATATAGAATATTGCTGGGTAAGTACTCTCTCTCTGAGGGTAGAGGTAGACAGAGATATAGAATACTGCTGGGTAAGTACTCTCTCTCTGAGGGTAGAGGTAGACAGAGATATAGAATACTGCTGGGTAAGTACTCTCTCTCTGAGGGTAGAGGTAGACAAGGGATATAGAATACTGCTGGGTAAGTACTCTCTGAGGGTAGAGGTAGACAGATACAGAATACTGCTGGGTAAGTACTCTGTCTCTCGCTGAGGGTAGAGGTAGACAGAGATACAGAATACTGCTGGGTAAGTATTAGAGGTCGACCGATTAATCGGAATGGGCGATTAATTAGGTCCGATTTCAAGTTTTCATAACAATCGTAATTGGCCTTTTTGGACACCGATTATGGCCGATTACATTGCACTCCACGAGGAGACTGTGTGGCAGGCTGACTACCTGTTACGCAAATGCAGTAAGCCAAGGTAAGGTGCTAGCAAGCATTAAACTTATCTCATAACAAACAATCAATCTTAACATAATCACAAGTTAAACTAGTAATATCATCAACCATGTGTAGTTATCTATCTAGCGTGTCCTGCGTTGCATATAATTGATTGAATCACAGCCTACTTGGCCAAACGGGTGATTTAAGCACTGTCGTTGCACCAATGTGTACCTAACCACAGACATCAATGCCTTTCTTAAAATCAATACAGGTAGGCATAGCTGTCGTCTATAAACCACAGCTGTGACCACCTTATGACAGGTGACGACTGTCGGTCAGAGCGGTGAGTGTTGTGTGTTGATACATTGTAAACAATGTGTCAGATGGTGGCACCTGACGCCTGTCGGGCTACAGCCAGAGTGGTGACCTGCAGGGGGCTCTTCTAGACGGTATGGGAGATTGGGGTCACAACCTATATCCTCTGACATTGAAACAGTTTGTTGTGGAATTCTCTCACACTAAAGCAGATGGTTTATAGACCTATGAAGATAACCACATTTGGTCCAAGCACCCTATAAACGGCAGTGTTTGTTCTTGACCAGAACGGAGCTTTTTTCCTTTATAGCAGGTTACATTATAGCACCAAAGCATCGGCTGTTGGCTTTGTTTTTTTGTGTTTTAAATAGCGAAAATGTTTAACCGTTATGTTCATTTTGTTTCACTTCAAAATGTAAATTGTGTCGCCCTCCGTCCCATGGCGTTTCAAACGTTAAGAGTGCAGTCAATTCTTTGTGTGTGTCCTGTCCATGGCTGTGATCTGTGAGGAAGAGTAAGCTCAGTGCACTGTGTGGGGGCGTTGTGCTAACGACGCTGTCGTGATGGAATATAATGAGCATCAGCTCAATGTTAATGTCATTAACTCTGAGGCGAGAGGAGAAGAGAGGGATCGCCTTACAAGCCAGACAGAGGGGGACAATGACGCTAAGTCGCTAATTACGGAAACATCGCTAGCTGGATCTCCTGGCTTTCATAGCATCTAGAGAGAGAGTCAATTCAATTAGTCGTATATTACAGCGGCTGGGGGAAGAATCAACGACTGGGTATTGGGGGGGGGGGAATCAACGACTGGGTATCAGAGAGAGAGAGAAAGAAGGAGAGGCGGATTAAAGAAAAGACCTGGGTCTTCATCACTCTTAAAGAACCATCCGTGGGGTATGAAAAAAAAAGAAAGAGTGAGATAAAATAAATGATCTGGGTCTTCCGTATCTCTGACCTCCTCTGCTCTCGTGGCCCCGCAACCCACCACATTTCATCCTTAATGAAAGGATGCTGTAAAAAAAAAAAACTCTCTCATCGTAGTAGGAGGGCCGTGGCCATGCGATCTGCAGATCTCTTCCACATTAAGGATCCCATTAGATAGAGAACACTAAAAGGTAATTGGATTTCCCCCTCCAGTTATCTTCATCTCTGTCACCCTCAAACCGCTATAATAACTTACTCTCCAGGCCAAAGAACTAAATTCAGAGAGAGAGAGAGAGAAAAAGAGAGAGAGAGAAAGAGGGATGGAGGGGGAGAGAGAGACCGAGAGAAAGAAAGAGAGGGATGGGGGAGAGGGAGAGAGAGAGCATATGTTACGAGTCTCCAAAGCAAAGGGTGTCTAAATCACACGGCTCCTCTATCACACCCTTCCCGTGGATATGAACTCTGACAGGGAGCAAACATAAATTTGTTTTTATCTATTGAATAATTCACTTTCCTGGTGGCTGCCGTTTCCTTCACGGTCCGTGTCTGTAGTGGTAGAGAGCCACTGCCAAAGGACCTAGTCCCAGACCCCTGCCAGGGTGGAGAAGGACTACTCTGTTCCAAGTGATAGTCAACAGGAAACACAAAAGGTGCAATTCATTTCAGTAGTAAGATTCTTTAAAACAGTGAAGGGTGTGGCAGTCAGGGCACAACCAAATCACCTACTTTATGCACTCGGCCACACCCCAACATGTTTCTATTTCTGGCCTCCAACAGTAAACCTGAGAAGCAGGTGAACAAACACTGATTTAAAAAATAAATAAAAAATGGAAGACCGAGAGGAAAACGGTTTTCCCCTGGGGCATGTTTCATTGGGGCTGTTATTTTTATGGTGGCGGTGCAAAATTAAACCATGAAACCGATGGCTCGAGGAGGGCTCAAGCCAGAGCCGGAATGGAGGAAAATCAATACGGCAATATCAGTGGTTGCACTTATCAGGGCCTCACTTCTTCCAGAGGTCACAGAGGAGCGGCTACATTTAAGTGGGGAATTCAATTGTGAAACATAGATTTGGCCTTAGCTATGGTGGGTATCTGATTAAAGTTGATTGGCTATACTGTAGGGGCTGAGGGGAGAGAACAGAGAGAGAATACTAAACAACAGTCTTGAACAAAGAGAGTTAATAGTTGGCTATGGTGGTTAGTGGGTATCTGATTACAGTTGATTGGCAATACTGTAGGGGCTGAGGGGAGAGAACAGAGAGAGAATACTAAACAACAGTCTTGAACAAAGAGAGTTAACAGTTGGCTATGGTGGTTAGTGGGTATCTGATTACAGTTGATTGGGCTGAGAGGAAGGAAGGTGTGGTTGGACACAAATACAACAAAGAGTTCTAACACTGTGTGATATGTGGGTTGCGTAGTGAAATAGGTCCCTCAGACAGTGCTTGGGACAGAGAATCCCAATCCAATGGCTTTCACATAAGAAACAAACAAAACAGTTGTGGTACACATGTACACAATACTAAATCTATTAGGGGTTAATGAGTGGAATCCAAGAACACAAATACTACCTCCCTAACAGAATAGAATGAGATTTCAGCCTGTTAAAACGTATTCTGTCTCCACTGCTGTGGTTTTACTGGAGACAACCGGGGACTGTAGCTACTAAATAATACAGGAACAGGAAACAATGATGTCCTTGGCTGTCTTTGAGGCTCGTCAGACACATCCTCATTCTGTAACTCAACGGTACTGTCAAAGACTACCACCCGACCCACCGACCCACCGACACACACACACACACACACACAAAACAACTATACTGTGCCTGCTTGGAAGACGATGGAGAGAAAACGGAGACACTAACTAGGCCCTCTTGTAGGACGATGTGGGAAAAATAGGTCCAATGTAACGACACAATGTGTTCCTTTTGCTTTACAGTATATCAGAGTAGGATCCAGTCGAAGGATGTTTCCTCCTGTAGGACTCCTCAGTGCCAGAGGGAGACAGATGATAGGATGAGGGACTAGTGATGCGGACAGGAACATCACCACCACTATGTGGGCCAATTAGATAGAATTGGAGAGCTGGGGACAGCCCCTGGTGTGTGTGTGTGTGTGTGTGTGTGTGTGTGTGTGTGTGTGTGTGTGTGTGTGTGTGTGTGTGTGTGTGTGTGTGTGTGTGTGTGTGTGCGCGTTTCCATCGGTGCAGACATATCCTGGTCCTCACTCGGCTGAGAGAACATAACATGGCCTAATCATGGTGAGTTTGAGGGAGGAAATGGGGAGTGATGGGGACACGGACTCAGACACCACTCCTGTTCATAACCTCAGGGCAGTGAGGTAGAGGCTAGTTTGTGAGCCCTGTGCTGTGTTCTTATGGAGCTGCCAACTGTCTGTGTTGAACCTCAGGCCCCTCCTCCTCTCCACACCTCTATCTTGCTGTTGTTCACACAGCTGTCTGACACACACACACACACACACACACACACACACACACACACACACACACACACACACACACACACACACACACACACACACACACACACACACACACACACACACACACACAGTGTGTGGAGTGTTAGCCTCACCAAATAGGCTGTGTGTCAAGCATCAGAAATCTGCATAAACACCCGGGTCTGCCTGCCCCGCAACAACGATGATTGGACGACTGGTCGAGTCAGAACACACCTCCCGAGGAAATGATTGACAGGGTGAGGCCGGTGGGTGGAAAAGAGGTGGACAGTGTGTACTGCTGTTGCCAGTCAGATAGATATGCCGACTCTACTAGGGTATGCATCCCAAATCACACCATATTCCCTCTATGGGCCCTGGTCAAAAGTAATGCACTAAATAGGGAATAGGGTGCTATTTGGGACACAAGCTGGAAGAACATGGGAGCAAACATTCAAACGAACCGAGGCAACCAACCAACCTGAGGCAAACCATCGACATGCTTTCCTTTCCACCCCCTCAACAATTTGCTTTAAACAGTCATGAGGGCTTTTTTTCATTCTGTAGGAGAGACCCTGCCTTGAACCTTAAAGAAAGCATAACATTTTACAACTACGGTAAGGGGGCGAGTGAGGGTGGAGGGACGGGGGGTTGAGACAGTCGGCCCTTCAGACCAGCAGTTCTGTGGGCTGTCTGCAGGTTTAAGTACTGCCAGGGTCTTGAGAAAGGAGGGGGGAATGAAGGGAGTGATGGAGAGGGAAGGGAGGATGCTGTATTCCTGTCACTGTGGAAATACTCCCCCAGCGGGACTATAACAGACAGGCTCTCAGCAGGGCAGGAAATGATTCAGAGAGATCAGGACGGAGACAGAGGAGAGAGGGATGAAGGAGGAGGGTGGAGGTTGGCACTAGGCCGGGAGGTTGGCGCTAGGCTGGGAGGTTGGCGCGAGGCCGGAAGGTACGGGGATAAATTAACATGGAGGCTGTTTGGCTAGGATGCCGTGCCAAATGTAAACTACAGCCGGCCTCCAGTGTAAGATGTTATTATACGTGTTGGGGTTGTCTTTGAAAAGACAACATTTGTTCTCTAGGTTGCTATGACAGGTCTGTATTGACTTGACAGACCGTCATGTGTGTGTGTGTGTGTGTGTGTGTGTGTGTGTGTGTGTGTGTGTGTGTGTGTGTGTGTGTGTGTATAGAGAACTTTATACCCCCTCGCTGGGTGTTACATTCTGAGCTGTTTTTGTTCAATATGGCCAGACAGCACATGAAAATATTTAACTATCAACCTATCCTATCAACCTCAGCTTAATGGGATCGCTTAAAGCTATGAATATACTAAAATAACTCCTGCTGCTCTCACAAAAAGACATGGAAAGGATAAATAAATGAGGACTATGTTTCTGTTCCAAGATATGAGGGTCATGAAAGGGGTTGGAAATGATCGGTTCATGGTTAAGTTTTTCTCTTCAAGTCATTCTCCTCCTCAAGCTAAAATCAGGACTCCATTTTGGATTGAATGGATTTTCCTGTTTGCTGGCTACCTGCACCAGCCTGGGTCATTTCAAATTCCTATATTATGTCAGGAGCCATTTTGGATCAAGTATGTTCTCTTGTTTACCAGCTGCCTGGTCTATTCTCCTCAATCATTCACCGAGCTTAAATCTAGACTCCATTTTGGATTTAATGTGCTAGTTTCATGTTAGCCAGTTTCCTGGCCCAGACTGTATTTTACCTCAAACTCAGCGTGTTTGTGGATGTCCTCGGCTCTCTGACGGCTCAGGATGAACTCAGCCTCATTGGCCACCCGCACCAGGTGGTCCTTCATGGTGTGGCTCAGTAGCCTGAGAGAGAGGAAGGACAGAGGAAGGACAATAAAACTGGTGGAAGACATACAAAAAATATTATTTAGTAAGTGGTCAAACAAAGTTAATTAATTGACTAATAGGTGATAGGTTGAAACCTGTTCAATCAGGTATTCATACATCATAAAAACTGCACAAACAAGCTCTCACAATGTGCTACAATATGAGTGCTGCAGTCCCTGAACATGGAAGACCTCCCCTTTAATAACCGTACAACATCCATAAAATGGAAGACCTCCCCTTTAATAACCGTACAACATCCATAAAATGGAAGACCTCCCCTTTAATAACTGTACAACATCCATCAAATGGAAGACCTCCCCTTTAATAACAGTACAACAGCCATAAAATGGAAGACCTCCCCTTTACCGTATAACATCCATAAAATGGAAGACCTCCCCTTTACCGTATAACATCCATAAAATTGAAGACCTCCCCTTTACCGTATAACATCCATAAAATTGAAGACCTCCCCTTTACCGTATAACATCCATAAAATTGAAGACCTCCCCTTTACCGTATAACATCCATAAAATGGAAGACCTGCCATTTACCGTATAACAGCCATAAAATTGATGACCTCCCCTTTAATAACCCTATAATATACATAAAATTGAAGACCTCCCCTTTACCATACATAAAAAGAGGAAAATTAAGCATGCAAAATGAGCAGGAAATGTGATTAGGACAAGACACACACACACACACACACACACACACACACACACACACACACACACACACACACACACACACACACACACACACACACACACACACACACACACACACACACACACACACACACACACACACACACATGACAAAAGCTTTAACAGGGACCTTACATGCGCTAATTGATTTGATAATGATATGCATCTGACACAGGGGGAACCTTTGCTCCTGTCACTACATATGTAGCCAATCCACCCCCTTCCTCTTATCTAAGCTAATAAAACATTAATGTGTGTGTGTGTGTGCATCTGCGTGTGCGTGTATGTGCGTGTATAGGGGCCAGAGAGGCCACTCACTGGCCCCAGAGGTCAGGCCTGTGCAAAGTGGAACAATAACAGGCTAGGGGCCGGGCCTGGGGCCTGTAACCCAAGCCTGCTGTTTCAGAGCAGGGCAACGGGGGAGCGGAGGTGTCTGGGTCTCGGTAGCCTCTCCAACCCCCGGCCCCTGGCCCAACCATCAATAACTTCAACACTCTCTTTATGACGCCTTACTCTACACTCTTTTCACACATAGGCAGGCACACACACATAAAACCATGTACAGACACACACAAGCATACATACACACACACCCACGAATATAGTACGTGCGCACACTTGGAAAGTCACACATACTTCACCCAAACCGCTCACACACACCTCTCACACATACACACACACACACACACCTCTAAACAGGGAGTTGATGGGGTATAGCGTTACAGCCCCCCATTGCAAATCAACAGGCTTTCACTGAGACCCAGTTCTAGATTACAAAGCAGCCCCTCTGGAGTGGATTACAACCTCCTCATCCTCTAATCCTTCCTCCTCTATCCTACTCCTTCCCTCCTTCTGCTTCTCTTCCACCTCTTCTTCCTCTCCTCTCTCTTCTATTCTCTCCTCATCCTTTGCCTCCGCCTCCTCTTACTACTTGTGTGTGTGTGTGGGGAAGTCCATCAGTGGATGCATTAACATTATCCTAGATTAGCGTTCAGTAATTCTCCAGCGCGGGGGATCGTTAATGTAAATCCAGGACCTCTAACTCCAAATTGATGGTAGTTGTTTGGTCCCAGGAGTGATATGGGAATGCTGATCCTGGATAGTACGGACAGCAGAAGGGACATGGAGAGGGACAAGGAAGATGGGAGATTTCCCAAGCGTCATGAGGAGTCAGGGATTGCAGTCACCCCTGTCACCCGTCCTCCGTCAGTCCCTCCCTCCGGGACAGGCAGGTATTGACAGAGCCTTGAACTCTATACGGCTCCCCTCAGTGCCACAGATCCTCTTTACTCCAGTATGGATTTCTCTCTTCAATAGAGGCCCTAATGGTGACCGTGAGGGCCTGGAGCCTCGAGGGCCAGGGGCCGCGCTATGGATCGGCCAGAGTGGGACATAATGAAGTGGTGATGGTCGGAGAGGGTCGGACGGTGTGTGTCCGCGTGCGTGTCAGAAAACGTACCTGCCCTCGTTGACCAGCTCGATGAAGGCCAAGCCTGCATTCTTCTGGATAGAGTTCTGCCACTCCTGAAACACAAACACTAGGACATTAGCAACAACACAGAAACCACATACTGAGACATTAGCAACAACACAGAAACCGCATACTGAGACATTAGCAACAACACAGAAACCGCATACTGAGACATTAGCAACAACACAGAAACCTCATACTGAGACATTAGCAACAACACAGAAACCACATACTGAGACATTAGCAACAACACAGAAACCACATACTGTTACTCTATGCACATGACTTTACACATAAGTCAGTGTGGATGGACAGAGGGGTAAATGAAGGAACAGTTAGAAAGAGAATGAGAAATAAAGATTCATTTTGCCCCTTCCGCCCTCAGCACCAATTATGTCTGTATAATATTATGTTGAGTGAGCCTGAACAAGGAGCAGTCAGCTGGTATACATAGCAGCCCTATAGAAGAGCTGCTGTTTCTGGCAGTCAGCTAGCTGGAGGAGAGGAATGAGAAGGGAGGGAAGTGAAGGCATTTATCATGATATAACTCACACATTTCCTCCCTTTGAGCAATGTTATGGTCAAAGGTGTCAGTCTAAACAATTCAATAAACCGCAGCTGAAACGCCAAGGAGGCCCTGAGTGAGTTTAAATCGGCAATTTGGTCAGGAAAGGAAACTTGACGGTCGTCGTCTTTCATGTTCGGTTGAATCTTTCAACACCTTCTCAACGCAACCGTCAAAAGAAGACTAAAACAACAAGGAGCTGAGCATGTGGGTCGGACGTTTAGCTCTCGCTCTCTCCTTCCCCTTTCTTGGGGATACGGATAGAAAACATTCAAAGAGCTAATGCCCTGACAAAACCACCCACAACTTCAACAAGCCACATTGTCAGGACATGTCTGTATGGTGGGTCAGTAATGGTCTTTGTTTAATAATTCATGTCTAATCACTAGTTGTTTCCTGTGACAGTAAACAAACCCTGACCCCCAAAATCTTCCTTTACACACACAGTGATATACTGTATATCTAACACTATTTGACTGGTAGTGGAAACGGAGAACAGATACATTGTAACCAAAACAAACAGGGTCCAACTGTGTTAACAAGTGGAGGGAGGGTTACGGTGTGTGTGTGTGTGACAGGACAGTGGTCAGTGTATTTAACTGTGCTGTCATCAACTCTTCAACTGATAGAGGGAGCTGGAAGCTGGGTGTTGGTGTGTGTAGACGTCCTTGGTAAACATACAGAGGCCTGGGGGCTGAAGATAGATGACAGACAGAGCTAGAGGAGAGAGAGCTCATTTGCTTCGAATACCAAATCAGACGTGTGTGTGTGTGTGTGTGTGTGTGTGTGTGTGTGTGTGTGTGTGTGTGTGTGTGTGTGTGTGTGTGTGTGTGTGTGTGTGTGTGTGTGTGTGTGTGTGTGTGTGTGTGTGTGTGTGTGTGTGTGTGTGTGTGTGTGTGTGTGTGTGTGTGTGTGTGTGTGTGTGTATGTGCACACATTATGATTTTCAACAGCACCACAGATGTTCCACCTTGATAATATGACAAATGAAAAGACATCAGAACCAATCACACCCAGGCAGAACAGAAACCATTCTGTCCCAATGCCTGTACATCCTCAACCAGCCTGTAACCAACTGTAGATTAGTGGGATAACAGACTTGGGTAATTTAACCAGAATGCAGCAGTGTTTTGTGTCCAGTTAGGCCCTATTGGCGTTGACTACACAGTCATAATAAAGTGTGCACAGAGGGAATAGGCCAGTGTGTCTGTGAGGGGAGTAGAAACAGTGAGTTTGACAGTGAGCCCTGTTTTGGGCACCAAATGGGGAGGGACAACCTCGACTTATCCAATAAGAGCCACCCATTTTCATTTTCTGTTGAAAAACATTTAAAAACGTTTTCCGTTGCCTGCCCTAAAGAACATGACCCGGGCCAAAGGCTGAATGACAGCCATGATAGCCATGAGCCTCGGCAGGCCTGCCCTGCAAGCAGTGGGGGACACGCAATGCTACTCTATGTTATGCTATGCAGCGCTGCGCCACGCCGTCCTACCGGGCCTGAAATAAACACCACAGGAAGTGCAGACATAAACAGGTCTGGCTCTGCTCTCAGGAACAACAAGGAAGAAGGAGAAAGGACACGTTGTCTCCTGAGAACGGGGAGTTTCCTTACTGCTGCCCTCTGGATACTATTGAACTGTTCTAGTGACTGAAGGGATCTTGTTTGATATATTCCAAAACAGAACTCATCCTGGACACACAGCTTCTTTTGATGTAAGTTCTGCTGGTGTGAAAATGAAATCTATTTACAGTACAATGGCATGGAGCAGAAGTTTAAAGTATTTTCTTCAATCACTTCACATTACCACAGGTCCCCACGAGGCATTCTGAACAGGCACGCCAGGGTCATATAAACAAGACTAATGTCCCCGTTATGAGACAGAAAATGACATTATTGTTGAATTAAAAAAGGTTATGACCCTAATCAGAGGGGTCACACACACCTCATGGTGACAAACGGGAGGCTATCTATCAGACAGCTCTGTGATGGGGTATGGATTTCTTTGGCTGCCCTGGTCAGTGCGGTCAGGCTTTTATGGCTGTGATAAGGGCCATTCCATAACCCCATCCTTACCCTGATGAAAGGATACACGCAGCCATTTGTGACCTCTCACCTCTGACCTGACAGGATGTTCTACCCCTGGTCCTGTCTCATCGGTACGACCACCAGTCAATGTGATCCTGATGTTGGACCATAACCCAGCGTGTGTGTGTTTCCCCAATGTCAGGATGAAAAGCCAAGCTCCATTCAAACCAAATGCCATTCTCAATCAGAAGTCAATAAGCCAGTTTCTATGTTTGGTTTATGTCTGATGACTCCATGGCAATGAGTCCCCACACCCACACACACACAGACACACACACACAGACACACACACTTCCTCATTACCACTGATTATCCATAATGAAGGTTTAAACTCCACAACTAGTGACAAAACACAGACTTCCCCACAAACTCCTCTTTGAAACATCAAGCCCGGGCACAACACCACACCAAACCCTGTTAACCCCCCAAAAAAACAGCCTGGGTTCTCCTCACCAAAAATAAACAAGTCGCTTGTGTGTTTCAGTCCCATCAGTCATAATCACAAGTATTTGTTAGTTTGGTAAAGGGGCTGGGGAATATGACTCTACAGGAGACAAAGAGAGCACGAATCGTCGTAAGCGCTAAGTGTGTACTGTGTGCTTCCTTTCAGCTTTGGAACGAGAACAAAAATAAGTCCAGGAGAGTTGTGTCCTAAATGGAACACTATTCCCTATTTAGTGCACTACTTGATACTTTTAAACCGGGGCCTACGGTGCACAATTTAGGGAATAGGCTGCTATTTGGGACGCAGAGTAGTCTCGTTGTTACAGCTACGCCTCAGAAAATGTACAAATACAAACAAAACATTACTACTGTGTCTCTTTGGTCAGGAAGAAACTGAATTACGTGGTGTCGTACAGTCAGGACGAGAACTGCTAGACAGAACATGCTGTGCTCTCCTGTTAAGGGCTGACGGAGGAACAGAACTCATTCATTGTTGTCCATCGGTTTCACATCTAAGAATGAAAAAGACAGAATAAGAAACCGTGTCAGTAAAGCCACAGAAACATGCATTTCTAGTAGATGATACTAGTAGATATGACGTGACGTTGGTGGTTATAACCCTATAAACCACGTGGCGATAAGACGGTGACACAGAAGCCGTTCAGAATAATGAAACATAAATGTTTGTGAAATGACAGAATATTCTCATTTGTATCCAAATGTCTCTGACTTGCAAACTTAAAAAACATTCCTAATTGATAAGCTTTGTCTACGATGAGAGATCAAAGACATAGTGCAAACCAGATGCATTAATTTCAGAGTCAACAGATGAATGCTCATTCCACCTGTCACCAGTTGCTGCAGGATAAGGAAGTTGACTCGTTCATTTCCTAATCTGGTCGCCGTATCAAAAGGACTTGTGACAGCGAGTGTCGACAAAGTCTAATTGCGGATGGGACTTCCTCAACACTCAACAACCCCACATGCCAGTTCTCAGATGCCATCTGTGTTTAAGGAAAACCTCTCTCAAAAAATGGCTTGCGTCCGTGTGATCACATTCACACCTAAAAAATACTAATATTTATCTGGCAGAACAGCCTGGATAAAATAACGATCTGGGTTGAGGAGTGATTCCTATTTAAGGGTGGTGATTGAGAATAGTGGAAATGACTAATAAGACACTCACATGGGTCATTTCTAGGATTAAAAAAATACAAGCAAACACGAGTTTGAAATCACCCCAAAATATTATCAATGCTAAACTATGTTCTCACCATCCAACAGTAAACCTGCACTAATCCAGTGTAATAGCTGATAATATGGTTCATTGTCAGAGCTCCAGTGATCCGACCCTTCCAGAGTTAACCTGTTTAACAGATGGACACCTCTCCTCAAGTCAATGGCCAGATCAGCAGACATTGACTTTCTTCCCTGGAGCACTTGGCTTCTCCCGACCCCTGACCTTTAACCTCTAGGCTGAAAATAGAGAGCGGCAGGACTTGGAGTTTAACCCCGGAGCACGGCATCACTACGGCTACAAGAGCAATACTCTCTGACCTGAGAGCTAGAGGCCTACGACTCTTAATGACCCGAAGGTGAAAACAACCTGGAGATGTCTGTCTGTGGTTGACTTTCTCACTTAGTCTTCTGTTTGTGATCAAGGCAGACATTGAAAAGTTATTTTCAGATGGTGTAATCTGCCTTGGATTACAAAGTGGGTTATAAAACCAGGTGGTACATACATAACAAGGTAGGGTGGTTTTGTATTGATTTATTCTATGCTTGTATGGTGTTGTATGGGGCTGTTTTATACTGTAGGGATTACTGTTGTTTTCTTGTGTTTTGTCCATATTGTGTGTATTCCATTGGGGGCCACGTTGGAAACAAGTTCATTTTGGTTTACCATGTTATCCCCTGGGTTGTACCCAGTACATCTTTTTCCCAATAACATTTCAATCAATCAATCAATCAATCAATCAATCAATCAATGACTAGACCAAACAAGTATTCACAGATGTCCACTGGTTGCATTTCTATCCCTTTCTGCTGACTTTTTAATGATTCAAGAGGGTAGCCATGTAGTATGATATGTTTAGGGACCAGGGGACGTGGGGGAAGGTGAAAGACGGAGGAGGAATGCTCTGAAACTCCGGGGCCGAATGCTTTCCCCATCACTCTTCACAGCCGGAGCAAACACCCTGCTGCGTACTCAAACACACACACAAGGTTCAAGATCAGTGCAATCAAAGTGTTATTTTTCCTCCCTCTCTCCTCCCCCTCATCAGCCCCCTAAACCCCAACCGTGTGCCACGGGGCGCAGCCCAGGGTCTGTAGCCTATCGACACACCAGTGTCCCCCTCCAGTCTCGTTAGAGAGGGGTAATATCAGAGTTAGACAGTTTGAAAGGTACTCTCCTGTCTGGTCAGAGAGGGGTAATATCAGGCTTAGACAGTTTGAAAGGTACTCTCCTGTCTGGTCAGAGAGGGGTAATATCAGGCTTAGACAGTTTGAAAGGTACTCTCCTGTCTGGTCAGAGAGGGGTAATATCAGGCTTAGACAGTTTGAAAGGTACTCTCCTGTCTGGTCAGAGAGGGGTAATATCAGGCTTAGACAGTTTGAAAGGTACTCTCCTGTCTGGTCAGAGAGGGGTAATATCAGGCTTAGACAGTTTGAAAGGTACTCTCCTGTCTGGTCAGAGAGGGGTAATATCAGGCTTAGACAGTACTCTTTCTGGTCAGAAGGTAATATCAGACTTAGACAGTTTGAAAGGTACTCTCCTGTCTGGTCAGAGAGGGGGTAATCTGGTCAGAGTACTCTCCTGGGGTAATATCAGGCTTAGACAGTTTGAAAGGTACTCTCCTGTCTCAGAGAGGGTAATATCAGACTTAGACAGTTTTGAGGGGTAATATCAGGCTTAGACAGTCTTTCTGGTCAAAGGTAATATCAGGCTTAGACAGTTTGAAGGTACTCTGGTCTGGTCAGAGAGGGGTAATATCAGACTTAGACAGTTTGAAAGGTACTCTCCTGTCTGGTCAGAGAGGGGTAATATCAGGCTTAGACAGTCTTTGAAAGGTACTCTCCTGTCTGGTCAGAGAGGGTAATATCAGGCTTAGACAGTTTGAAAGGTACTCTCCTGTCTGGTCAGAGAGGGTAATAGGTACTCTCCTGTCTGGTCAGAGAGGGGTAATATCAGACTTAGACAGTTTGAAAGGTACTCTCCTGGCTGGGAGGAGTGAAAACAGTAACACCAACCGGCACTTCATTCTTGCGGCACCCTGCTGATGTGAGCTATGCAGCTAGAGGGGGACCCTTCCTGACAGGAAGAGGGGCCTAGTGGCCAGGGGGACCTCCTAAAATTGAGTGGATTTTAATTTGGCACCAGGCTGTTTTACTGTGAGTCTGCTCAGGCTCGGGGGCAAAATGTCAGGCGTAAATTGGGATTATTTATTCGTGAACATAATCCTGTTTCAAATAAAGGATTTTTTTTACCTGACATGCAGAGTGGAGACTGACAGGCACTATAAATATAGTGTTATCTTACCTTCCAGGTTCCAAACTCATAAGGGTTCGGAATGTACTTGTCTCGGTCTCATATCAGTGTCTGTGTTTGTCAGCTTGTGTACATGGTGAAATGTAGAAAGAAAATTGTACTGGCTTATACAGCATTTAGATTTGAGTCATTTAGCAGACACTTATCCAGAGGAATTTACAAGAGCAATTAGCATTAAGAGCCTTGGTCATGGGCACATCAGCACATCAGCACATCTTTCACCTGGTCGGCTCTGGGATTTAAACCAACAACCTTTCGGTTACTGGCCCAACGCTATTAACCCTCTAGGCTACCTGCCGCTCTAGCAGTGACCTCTACGCCGACAAGTCTTGCACAAAAGCCTAACTTAATTTGTAAATGAGTACAGTCGTACATATGCAATCATGTTACCAATAATTGTACACTCCTGCCCACCCTCCTCCCCCACCACCTTCTCTCAATGTACAGGATGGTAGTTGACTCCTCCACCTCTCAATGTACAGGATGGTAGTTGACTCCTCCACCTCTCAATGTACAGGATGGTAGTTGACTCCTCCCTCCACACCTCTCTATGTACAGGATGGTAGTTGACACCTCCCTCCACACCTCTCTATGTACAGGATGGTAGTTGACACCTCCACCTCTCTATGTACAGGATGGTAGTTGACTCCTCCACCTCTCTATGTACAGGATGGTAGTTGACTCCTCCACCTCTCAATGTACAGGATGGTAGTTGACACCTCCACCTCTCTATGTACAGGATGGTAGTTGACTCCTCCACCTCTCGATGTACAGGATGGTAGTTGACTCCTCCACCTCTCAATGTACAGGATGGTAGTTGACACCTCCACCTCTCTATGTACAGGATGGTAGTTGACTCCTCCACCTCTCGATGTACAGGATGGTAGTTGACTCCTCCACCTCTCGATGTACAGGATGGTAGTTGACTCCTCCCTCCACACCTCTCTATGTACAGGATGGTAGTTGACTCCTCCCTCCACACCTCTCTATGTACAGGATGGTAGTTGACTCCTCTCTATGTACAGGATGGTAGTTGACTCCTCTCTATGTACAGGATGGTAGTTGACTCCTCCCTCCACACCTCTCTATGTACAGGAGGCTAGTTGACTCCTCCCTCCACACCTCTCTATGTACAGGATGGTAGTTGACTCCTCCCTCCACACCTCTCTATGTACAGGATCCTAGTTGACTCCTCTCTATGTACAGCAGGCTCGTTGACTCCTCCCTCCACACCTCTCTATGTACAGGATGGTAGTTGACTCCTCCCTCCACACCTCTATGTATAGGATGGTAGTTGACTCCTCCCTCCACACCTCTCTATGTACAGGATGGTAGTTGACTCCTCCCTCCACACCTCTCTATGTACAGGATCGTAGTTGACTCCTCTCTATGTACAGCAGGCTCGTTGACTCCTCCCTCCACACCTCTCTATGTACAGGATGGTAGTTGACTCCTCCCTCCACACCTCTCTATGTACAGGATGGTAGTTGACTCCTCCCTCCACACCTCTCTATGTACAGGAGGGTAGTTGACTCCTCCCTCCACACCTCTCTATGTACAGGATGGTAGTTGACTCCTCCCTCCACACCTCTCTATGTACAGGATGGTAGTTGACTCCTCCCTCCACACCTCTCTATGTACAGGATGGTAGTTGACTCCTCCCTCCACACCCCCTCTATGTACAGGCTAGTTGACTCCTCCCTCCACACCTCTCTATGTACAGATGGTAGTTGACTCCTCCTCCCTCCACACTCCTCTCTATGTACAGGAGGGTAGTTGACTCCTCCCTCCACACCCTCTATGTACAGGATGGTAGTTGACTCCTCCCTCCACACCCTCTATGTACAGGATGGTAGTTGACTCCTCCCTCCACACCTCTCTATGTACAGGATGGTAGTTGACTCCTCTCTATGTACAGCACTGACTCCTCCCTCCACACCTCTCTATGTACAGGATGGTAGTTGACTCCTCCCTCCACACCTCTCTATGTACAGGATGGTAGTTGACTCCTCCCTCCACACCTCTATGTACAGGATGCTAGTTGACTCCTCCCTCCACACCTCCACACCTCTCAATGTACAGGATGGTAGTTGACTCCTCCCTCCACTCTATGTACAGCAGGCTCGTTGACTCCTCCCTCCACACCTCTCTATGTACAGGATGGTAGTTGACTCCTCCCTCCACACCTCTATGTACAGCAGGCTCATTGACTCCTCCCTCCACACCTCTCTATGTACAGGATGGTAGTTGACTCCTCCCTCCACAACTCTCTATGTACAGCAGGCTCATTGACTCCTCCCTCCACACCTCTCTATGTCAGGATGGTAGTTGACTCCTCCCTCCACACCTCTCTATGTACAGGATGGTAGTTGACTCCTCCCTCCACACCTCTCTATGTACAGGAGGGATGTAGTGATAAGTGCTGTAAGGTTGGATGTCCTGACAGACTGTTCAGACAATAACCTACAGTGACCTACAGGACACAGACAGCGCTGCTGGCTGATTTATCTGACAGACGCCTCTCTGATAGTGGACTGTCCTGTATCCAATGAGGTGATTTATCAGAGTGGAGAGTGGAGGAGAGAGGAGACTAGCTTAGCACATGTTTGCTCACAAACACACACACACACACACACACAGACACACGCAGACACACGCAGACACACGCAGACACACACGCAGACACACACGCAGACACACACGCAGACAGACCTTTAACTGAGTCAGCATTATCTACTTATCAGTGTTGTGGATGGAAACCTTTTTAAGTGATGCACCTTTGAAGGCTGTAGATCCGACATGGTGACAGAGAGAAGCTAGGCCACTGTTCGTTGTCATGGAGAGAGCCTGTCACGGCGAATTAAGGCCGTTGTCAGTGAGGAGAGAGGCCTTGAGGAGAGAGCGGTGAGCTCGGACTGACAAAATCTCAGAGATGATAGTCACGTAATACCCAACAAGTCTCAGCTTTGAAGGATCCATCGCAAGCAATTACCTGAGAGGAACAGGATGTCTTGATACTCCGCTTGGGGAGCTGGATCAGAGATAAACCCTCTCTCTTCCATCCCTCCTTTTAGTCCAAAGGATTCGACTAACAATGAGCGTGGATGCAGTTCCTCATCAACCCAAAGTTAGATTGTCATCCCAATGAAAATAACATTTCTGGCCGACTTACTAAAAAGCCCACGGATGCCAGAAAACCAATGAGTTAACAGCCAAATGAAATGCCTTCTTTAATCAACAACCTTGTAAACAACAACTGGACCTATGGTACAGGATACTACATCTACACATCATCCTAGAGAGAGAAATGCTGGATCTATCACTAGGTAGAGTTCAAGTCATGTTTATGAAACCACACGACCACGCCATTATTCCATCACTTTGTATATGCTGATCAATACAACCACAAGAGACCAAGCAATGAAGCAATAACGTCTCTGACATTAATGTCTCTGATCTCAGATCAAAATGGATCTTTAATTGGGTAGAGGAGTAGCGTTCTTAACAGAAGGGGTCCTATCAAACAGTGGTTTAGTATCCCCTCCTCAATGCCAGGCTGAAGTGGCCCTGTGTTGTATGCCTCATACGAGGCGTGATTAAAAACTCCTCTGTGGCCCCTAGCCTCTCGACCTCTGACCCCGGTCACACTCCATCTCAACCCCTCAGGAAATGAATAAAACATTTCAGACACGATAGCTATCGCATCGCGCTATCTTGGATGAGAGGGATGAAGTGAGAGGAGGAGGGTGGGGAAGAGAGACAAATCAATCAAAATCACCTCAATCTCCTCCCATCGCAGACCAATGCTTGGGGCTCGCAGACCAACGCTAGGGTCTACATTCTCAAGATGGCCGCCGATTGAAGCACTTCCTGTGGGGTTCAAGAGCATTTCCTGTGCCAGAGGGCCCTTCAGCTGGGCTACATAACATCATCAATCACTCCCTGCCTTTCTTTCCTTGTTTCTCTCACTTTCAGAGTCAGAGAGAGAGAGGGGAAACAGAGGTACACGCAAATCACGGGGAAAAATGTAATTATCGCCACAACACAAGTCTGGCTGGAAGATGGAATTTAACCCAGGGAAGAAAACAGATCTCTCTCTCTCTCTCTCTCTCTCATGAGATATATATATATATATATCCAAGGTAGATCATATCAGCAACACCCCCTCCCTCCTCCTTTCCACACAACAACACAATTACATTTGCTTCGGCTGTGAGAGAATTTGGTTGGATGATTTACTGAAGCAATCAACGCCATCTTGGACCGTTCGCTTTTCCCATAGAGAGAGAAAGTCATAATGCTTCAGAGAGACAGAAGAGAGAGCGAGAGAGACTAGTGGGACTGGGGGCCAGGGGCCCTCTTTCTCTCGGTCGGCAATCACCAGATTCTGCCTTTGATTATATTAGCATTAAACAACACCCTGACAGATATGACAAATAGGGGCATTAGAGCATGTCATTTATTCTCCACTCCCTCCCCTCTCTCCAGAACCGGCTAGGGTTCACTTCCCCTCCCCGACGTCCCCGCGCCCCGCTAGCCAAAAATCCACACTGCCCCGGTGACACCAGAGCGGATGTGTAATCTCTCTAGATTACCTCTTCTGGAGAACAAGTGAAGTGAATAATGGAAGTAAATGGGATGGAGGGGAGGAAAAGGGGAGGAGGAGGAAAAAGGCAGATGAAAGGCGGTGTTTCTTTTTAAAATATAACAGATTAAAAAAAAGCGCAGTGCGGTCTGAGAGAGAGGTGTCATTAATCAATTGTGTTTTCTGTTTTTTTTTTGTGGTGTTGAGTGGTGTTTTAAATAGGAAACCCCTCTTCTGCTAACAAACAAGGCCCAGTGGGATACAGTTATTATCCTGCATCTTTGGTGGTGTGTGTGTGTCTCTGCACTGTGGGGGTGTGTGTGTGTCTCTGCACTGTGGGGGTGTGAGTGTGTCTCTGCACTGTGGGGGTGTGAGTGTGTCTCTGCACTGTGGGGGGGTGTGAGTGTGTCTCTGCACTGTGGGGGTGTGAGTGTGTCTCTGCACTGTGGGGGTGTGTGTGTGTCTCTGCACTGTGGGGGGTGTGTGTGTCTCTGCACTGTGGGGGTGTGAGTGTGTCTCTGCACTGTGGGGGTGTGTGTGTGTCTCTGCACTATGGGTGTGTGTGTGTGTGTGTGTCTCTGCACTGTGGGGGTGTGTGTGTGTGTCTCTGCACTGTGGGGGTGTGAGTGCATTTGGTTGGGTACTTGTCTGTATAGGAGCAGTGTATGTGTTCTCACAAGCCTATAAGGAAATAGTATGTTTGTGATTATGTACGAGGTGTGTCTCTCATCCATGTATAACACACTGTGTGTGGGTGTGTTTGTATGTGTGTGAATGGGTGCTTGTGTATTTCTGTGTCCTTGTGTGTATGTGTGTGCGCATGTGTGTGTGCGCATGCGCATGTGTGTGTGCGCGCATGTGTTTGCCTGCCTGATCGTGTGCGGTATATCCATGAATGTAAATGTCCAGCAGACCATGGCCTCTCCCTGATCCCTGCACTCCACCATTAGCTGTGTGATCTATCTCCAGTTTATTGACACCCAGCCCATTGATCTACTGCTGCACCACACCTGCTATGATTCCTTCATCTGTATTCATGAATCCTCCATCAGCGCCGCACTAAATAAACTTGGACACAGAACACAACCAAACAGAAGGGGAAGCTGCTAACCGGAATCAATGCAAAGCAGAATTTCCCCTCCTCATCAGGTTGGCCCCAGCCACAGAGGAACGCTGAGGGCCACCGGGGCCGACGGTAAGGGTCAAAGGTGGACGGACAGGTCGGGAACCCTTGACCTTAAGGCCAATATCAGAGGTCATTAAAGATGCCTTCTCTCATTTGGAGAACGGGAGCGAGAGATTGGGGTGACTCTGGAATGTCCTGAGGGGAGGTGAGGAGGAGAGATGGAGGAAGAGATGGTTCCTCCATCTCCATCCTGGAGTTACTGCACTCAAGGTGAGGACGATAGGGACAATAACTCAGATGGGGTGAAGAGAAGGAGGGATAGAGAGGGAGGGAAGGAAAGAGAGAGGTGGAGGTAGAGAGAGACAAAGATGGAAGACTTGCCTGAGAACAGAGCAGCATGACTAGCTCTACCACCGAACTGCTGGACTTCATACACACCAGACCTGGAGAAAGAGAGGAGGGGAGAAAGACAGGGAGAGAGAGAAAGGAGGGGGAGAGAGAGGACATGGAGAGCGAGAGAGGGAGGGAGAGAGAGAGAATGAAAGTTTTAACTAAAATACAAGTTCACTGCCATGACAGCCATTTTGGCTGCCTTCTTCAGCGAAAATGTAGATGTGTTTAGTAGTGTGTGCACGCTCCAATGACACACAAACACAATCTGACCAGAAGTACCTAATCCGGCGACATCTGCATGGGGACAGAGTAGCATTGATGTGGCCTAATGAGTGGACATGATGTTACTGTAAACTAATACATATTGGGCCTTGTATTACAGGCTGAGACGTGGTTCAGCATATGTCTCATTGATCCTATAGTGGTAGAAGGTCTGAGGGGAAGAGGGGGGCGGGGGGTGGGGGCAGTGGAGTGGCCAGGGGTCATTTCATATGCAGAGAGGAAAAGGGACAGTGACCTCTGCATTCTCAGTTACTCTGGTCTGTGCACGCCCACACACACACGCATGTATGGACACACACGCATAATCCCCCTCACACTCCGACACACCCAACCACAACCCCCCCACACACACACACAAATCCCTAACCCCTCCCCCCTGCAGCTATCAATCAACTTTCCATTTTGTTTGGTGGCAGTAGACATCCCAAACACTCCCATTAGTGGGCTGACCCCTGACCCAGGCCTCTAGGACCCACCCTCCCTCCCTGTACCGCAGCACAGCTACAATCAGTTTGTTAAAACTGATCCACTCTATTGAGGCCTTTACCAGCCTTGATGTCATTACCAAAGGGCCTGTGTTAGTGCTGTTTAGATGAAGCGTGAGAAATGTCCCGTAATTCTGCAGTGTGTATACTGGTGTGCCTGTGTCTGAGGGTGGGATGGTAGGTTAGCCCTCAGATTATTGACAGTCAGGTTGGAAATCTAGAGAAACCTTTTATTGGGATAAGTGGTTCATATAAAAGACGAGTTTGATATCATTAGAATCTAGTGTGTGTGTGTATGTGTGAGTGTGTGTAAGGACTTTGTGACATCTGCTGATGTAATGAGGGCTTTATAAATGCATTTGATTTGTGTGGAAATCCATGTGGTCCATGATGCTCTCTAGACGGGTACTTACTGGTGCCCTCGATGAGGAGCTCCTGTCCGTGACTACCCAGCAGGGTGCGAGAGAGGAAGGGGGCAAAGTCCACAAAGATCTCTCTCAGTAGGGGGCAGCCTTATCCAGAGCATGCTCCAGTCTCTCTGAGATACTGAGGGAAGATGAGACACTCATATTCAAACACATGCACGTTACACGTTTACACCAGGCAAATATGTAGAATAGAATATTCAAATGCATAGAGGTGACTTTATATCTGAAATTGATCCACAAAGCAGCAGCTAAAACCACTACAGAATCCACAATATTGTCGAACATCACAACACAAATAGACAAAAAATTAAGAATGTGTGTGTGTATCACCTCATACTGGGGCTGTGTCCCGGGTCATTGGGGACAGCGTGGGGACAGATGGCAGGTTGGTGCTGGCTGATCCTGGTGGAAACCAGAGAGCCTCATTATTAGTCTGGGAGCAGGACAGGACAGTAGACACACACGAACAGAAGAGCGCACACACACACACACACACACACTCACACACACACACACACACACACACACACACACACACACACACCTCCCTCATCCACCTCAATGCATTTCTACATAAAGGAAGGAGTGGAGTATAAATGTGGTTTCTGGAGATAATCCAGTGGTTCATTATTAGCATCATTATCAGTATAAGTATCGTTAATAGTATCATTATTATAATATTCGCATCAGTACCTTTATTAGTATCAGTACCTTTATTAGTATCAGTACCTTTATTAGTATCAGTACCTTTATTAGTATCAGTACCTTTATTAGTATCAGTACCTTTATTAGTATCAGTACCATTATTAGTATCAGTACCATTATTTGTACCAGCATCAGTATTAGTATCAGCATCATTATTCGTACCAGCATCAGTATTCATACCAGCATCAGTATTAGTACCAGCATCAGTATCATTATTAGTATAAGTATCATTATTAGTATCAGTATCATTATTAGTATCATTATTAGCATTATTAGTATCATTATTAGTATCAGTATCATTATTAGTATCAGTATCATTATTAGCATCATTATCAGTATCATTATTAGCATCATTATCAGTATCATTATTAGCATCATTATCAGTATTAGCATCATTATCAGTATCAGTATCATTATTAGTATCAGTATCATTATTAGCATCATTATTAGTATCAGTATCGTTATTAGTATCAGTATCATTATTAGTACCAGCATCAGTATTAGTATCAATATCATTATTCGTATCAGTATCATTATTCATATCAGTATCATTATTCGTAACAGTATCATTATTAGTATCAGTATCATTATTCGTATCAGTACCATTATTAGTATCAGTACCATTATTAGTATCAGTATCATTATAAGTATCATTATTAGCATCAGTATCATTACTCGTATCAGTATCATTATTCGTATCATTATCATTATTCGTATCATTATCATTATTCGTATCAGTACCATTATTAGTATCAGTATCATTATTAGTATCATTATTAGCATCAGTATCATTATAAGTATCATTATTAGCATTAGTATCATTACTCGTATCAGTATCAATATTAGTATCAGTATCATTGTTAGTATCAGTACCATTATTAGTATCAGTATCATTATTCGTATCAGTATTATTAGTATCAGTATCAATATTCGCATCAGTATCAATATTCGCATCAGTATCAATATTCGCATCAGTACCTTTATTAGTATCAGTACCTTTATTAGTATCAGTACCATTATTAGTATCAGTACCATTATTTGTACCAGCATCAGTATTCGTACCAGCATCAGTATTCATACCAGCATCAGTATTAGTACCAGCATCAGTATCATTATTAGTATAAGTATCATTATTAGTATCAGTATCATTATTAGTATCATTATTAGCATTATTAGTATCAGTATCGTTATTAGTATCAGTAGCATTATTGATATCAGTATCATTATTAGCACCATTATCAGTATCATTATTATTAGTATCAGTATCATTATTAGTATCAGTATCATTATTAGTATCAGTATCATTATTAGTATCAGTATCGTTATTAGTATCAGTATCGTTATTAGTATCAGTATCGTTATTAGTACCGGCCTCAGTATTAGTATCAGTATTAGTATCAATATCGCTATTGGTACCAGTATCGTTATTGGTATCAGTATCGTTATTAGTATCATTATTAGCATCATTATTAGTATCAGTATCATTATTAGTATCCGTAGCATTATTAGTATCAGTATCATTATTAGCACCATTATTAGTATCAATACCTTTATTAGTATCAGTACCTTTATTAGTATCAGTACCTTTATTAGTATCAGTACCTTTATTAGTATCAGTACCATTATTTGTACCAGCATCAGTATTAGTACCAGCATCAGTATCAGCATCATTATTCGTATCAGCATCAGTATTAGTACCAGCATCACTTTTAGTACCAGCATCACTTTTAGTACCAGCATCACTTTTAGTACCAGCATCACTTTTAGTACCAGCATCATTATTAGTATCAGTATCATTATTAGTATCAGTATCATTATTAGCATCATTATCAGTATCATTATTAGCACCATTATTAGTATCAGTATCATTATTAGTATCAGTATCATTATTAGCAGCATTATTCATATCAGTATCATTATTGGTAGCAGTATCGTTATTGGTATCAGTATCGTTATTGGTATCAGTATCGTTATTGGTATCAGTATCATTATTAGCATCAGTATCATTATTAGTATCCGTAGCATTATTAGTATCAGTATCATTATTAGCATCATTATTAGTATCAGTATCGTTATTAGTATCAGTATCATTATTAGTACCAGCATCAGTATTAGTATCAGTATTAGTATCAATATCATTATTCATATCCATATCATTATTCGTATCCATATCGTTATTAGTATCAGTATCGTTATTAGTATCAGTATCGTTATTAATATGATTATCAGTATCAGTACCATTACTAGTCTGATAGCAGGATATGACAATACATTGGCCCTCCACACCAATACATTACTACTGAAGGAACAGTGGCTCAATAAATCTGTTTTGAGGGTTTCCATTCTAATGTTCCAGAACGGGTGGATGTATGTGTGTGTGGGATAAGTGTAGTGTAATTGTCTGGTGTTAGATAGTGGATGATGTAGAGCTGCCTCCGTACAGCTTCCTTCCACTTGGGCACAGATCATTTTGTTCATGTATGGCCTAATTAATGCTCCATTCATCAGGAATATTCATGCAGATTGTTTTTACAAACCAGCATGGATATTAGCATGTTTTTCTTTTACACACCACTATGGATACAGGATTTGTTTGCCTTTTGAGCTGATTTTGGACTGAACAATTTCAAAATGTTCCGGTAAATAATGAAAATGATTTTATATAAAGTAAGCAAAAAGTCTACTTTTTTTAATTAACACATTTGCTTTCATCGCTTTGGGCACATATTCATGAAATGACTTCCATGACACCGTCCTCGCGGCAGAGACACACGAGTCTATAACGTCTACAAAGCACAACGTTTGATTGATCTGGCAATAATTCTATTTCACTGTCGCCCATAAATTCCATAATGCCCGGCTGAATACATGGAGGCGAATCCTCTGGTGTTCGGTGGGCTTGTTTTTCACAGCAGTAAGGGAAGGTCTCAGAGCGGGGATAACTCTTAGGGAATGACAGGCTGTGGACTGGAATGTGTGTGTGTGGACACGGGGCCCCGTCTTTAAGCACCACTGTGCTGGCCCGTTGAGAGGCTCCCAGTGGACATGAAGTAGCTCCTTCAAACAGTGGTAAAAATTAACTTCTCTCTATTAATCCTCCCACTGGCCCCCTTAAAACACACACACACACACACACACACCGCCTTTCACACACACTCCTCTCAAAGCACACACACACACACACACTTACGCAAACATTTCCCACCTAAAACACACACACACACATATAAAACATGCTCTATCCACACACAGAACATGAAAGAAATGTCAATAGGTCTTCTGCCCAGTGTTTACCGACTGTCACCATGGACTAAGAGTCCTACTCCACTCAATAGACAAGACTGCATAGAAAACAATGTGGACTTGATATAGTTTATACATTAATCTATGATTCTATAACTTATGCATAATTTATCATTCATATTCACTGTATAATTCCTAGTTCTACGACACACAGATCCTTTCGTTCTTTACCTAATGTCAACATGGCATCATCACATTTAAGCCAAACCTAAATAAATACCCCATTAAGACCGAATAAAAGTCTGCATTAGTGCTGCAGTCAGAGTACTGTACTATATAGCGTCTGACAGTGATCCCTGATAACGCACTAATCCTGTAATAATGCTGCTCGGTCTGCCTGCTCTGCTGTGTTCCAGGCTAACTGGATTACACAGCGTGGAGGGAACATTTAGAAAGACACACTGAAATACTATCCTACATTTTATTCATCTAGCAGACGCTCTTATCCAGAGTGACTTACAGGAGCAATGAGGGTTAAGTGCCTTGCTCAAGGGCACATCGGCAGATTTTTCACCTAGCTGGCTCGGGGATTACAGCCCCAACGCTCTTAACCACTAGGCTACCTGCCACCTTATACTGAGGGACTCATCTATGGAACCTAACATAGAAGTACTGCGAAGGCTTAAGGAGGCAGATTAGGGACTGTGGTATCAACACAGGTTTTAGGAAGAGGATAAGACGACTCTTTTACTTTCAGATAAGCTGCAAAGCACATCATACGGTGATATTTTGAAAGTTCAATATCTTGAAAACTTCACTGCGGACAAGCAAAACATTTGGGACTGTAAAAAAAAATGTTGACAGGTATTTTCCTTGGGTTTGGCAAGCTTGAATTCTTGGTGTTGTCATTGACTTCTCCTTTGATGCAGCTCTGACGTGCCATCTCCGTAGCATGGTAACCTTACTGCTGGGACACCTAACATACCTCCTAATGTCTGGGACTCACCGGCTGCAGCCTCAGCGGTGGTGCTCTGGGAGGCATCGCCCGTGGAAACCACGGCAACGTTGTTGACTGGTGTCCCCGGCGGCCCCCACAGCAGCGGTGGCTGATGGGACAGGAGTGGAGGAGCCTGGGGACGGAGCCCCGCCCACCTTCTTGGGCGCCACCCGAACACTTCTGTAAAAGATGAATAAATATGAAAACGTGTGTTGAATACTATTACACATTAGAAAATCCATTCCTTGAGACATCTGAATAACTAAGGACATAAGAACAGAACTTTTGTCATTCTAGAATATAAACAATAGTGATGATGTCAGTTTAGTAGGCATACTGCATAGTGAGATGTGATTGATAAGACAGGCTGCAGCATGCGAAAACAACAGTACAGGATCCCATTTAGACAGTAGAGTCATTAGAGGTCTATTTCCCTGACACAGAATATTCAGTAATGGCTGCATCCATCTTGCCTGAAATCGATTGGCTCCCTGCAACACTCACTCACTCAGTAAGTCAGTAAACATTGTGATTTATTAACGGAAGGTCCACCATTACAAATAATATTAAATCTTCAATACATTGTTAGGGATGTGACCACGACAACATACAAAATTGGAAAATCTGGATTCTGGCTCGGAGACAAATGGAGCACACACGACAGAAAAGTAGGAATTCCTGATAAATAAATCTGATATATTTTGGTAATCAGCTGGAAGGAATAAGATCATTTAAAGGTATCAGCAGATGAACCTGCTCTTTCTTACACAATATAGCTCAAAGAAAAGAAGCTACCGCACATTGTTCTTGCTATGTATCCCATTTGTTTTGAGCCAACAGTTGGGACACAGCCTTTGTAGTGGTTTTACCTCTACTATTGTTTTAAACACATGGATAACAGACATGGTCATAGACCCACAGCAGAAGCTGTAGTAAACTACTTTACTCTTAGGATACCTTAGGTTACACTAGGGGTGGGCAACATGCGGCCCGCGGACAGGATCCGGCCCGCAAGCCCATTCATTCTGTGTCCAGCTGGAGGTTTGGTTAGGGGGTTTGGTTAAAAAGCACTCCAGGACACTCTTGAACGTCTACAAATATATAGAAGGTACGTGAGACGTTATAATGATATATGTTTACACTGTATCCCTGTCCTCAAGGTCCCTACTGTATACTATGGGCCAGTGTTGGAGGTCCTGGTCTACCCCATCCATAACACAGTGGTCTGTGTAGGTTACAGATGATGTGGACGTCGATTAAGGCAGGGGGGTTGGGTTAAATGCGGAAGACACATTTCAGTTGAATGCATTCAGTTCTCCCCCCTTTCCCTGACCAATGCTGCATCGCTATATCTCTACAGTATGGGTCCTAGTGTACTACCATACGTAACGTGGTCTGGTGTGCTACTTGAGTCACAGGTTACTAATACCAGTGTATCCCTCTCCCTAGGGGCCAGTGCTGTAGGAGACCTGGTGCCCTCCTATCAATAACATCCTTACAGGAAGAGAGCGGAAACAGCGTCTGGATAAAGCTGTCAGTTTAAACTAGGCTTCCTGACAGGCCAGTGGCCCTATCAAAGTAGACCTGGGCCTTCTTATCAGTGCTGACACAGAGGGAGCATGGCCTAATCACTACCTACTGGTCAAACACACACACACACACACACACACACACACACACAACACACAGAGAGAGAAACTCACACACACAGAGAAACACACACAGAGAGGAGTATGTTGACTGGGCTTCAGTAGCTCCGCAGACAGAAAGCTGGCGTTGGTATCAAAGCAGGGCCTGGATGATTTAAGACGGCAGATGACACACATTAGGCTGAAGGTACTTTGGATGTTAAACACTGACTGGTTCTGACCCCGCTGTGATCTATGCTGCAGGATGATACAGTCTGGCTGCAGAAATACCAGCTTAGCGGTTTAGTCTACTGTCTTCACACACACTGTTTAGTACATACAGGTAATGTTTTAGCTACTTCTGCTGAATGCACTTATGGCACGTTCCTCTGGATAAGAGTGTTTTGCATAATTTCTCAAATGAAATCAATGTATTCCACAATGGTAGCTGTCTTATTTGGTGTTGTAGTCTTATTTCTAGAACAGGAATCATTGTGGAATACATTGTTTTCATTTGAGAAATTATGCCAAACACTCTTATGTCCGTAATGTATATTGTAAATTCCTTCAATCCATCATTGAACAGGAATCAACTACTGCTGGCTATCTTCAAGCATATCACAGGTTTTATTGCCAATATGGCCGCTCTATAATTGTGGTAGTGTATAACCATCTGCAGTTCCAATGTTGAATCTGTGACATTAATATGACTTAAAGGGACAGTTCACCCAAATTACAAAACAAGGTATGACAGCAATCCACACTTTGGATTAGTTTCCTTGGCATTGTTTACACATGCTAACTTTAGCATTTGTGGCACAAATCCCATTTATGTCATGGGACCGATATTAGCATTTTCGCGCATCATGTCCAAATCATTTATAAGTGACTTTGTTGACTTCACAATCAATTTGAGATACTTTCGGATGATTTGGCACCAAACAATCACCTCAGCCCTTAATTAATGGCCCTCTTCTGAACAGTAAAGGACATAAGAAATAAGAATTAATACACTAGCTAATCAGCCTCGGCTCACAGTCAAAAACCCACCGCTGTCCCTTCGCAGTGGTTGGTAACAACTATCCTATTCTGCTTTACACTTAACCTATTTGTAGATCAAACAATCAAATGGGCTGACTCTCAGGACCTAGCTTGCTAAGCGGTAACTTTATACACAGGCGCTCACTTTCTCACTTACACTTTCAGCCTGTAAGCACATTCCTCGATTCAACTCTTAGGAATAGCAGAGATTAATGAAATTGCTTGTGTTTACAGGGCGGCAAGCCGGTTATTAGTTAAAACCTCTAAATTATTCAGGCCCTGACAGCCCAGAAACCCAGGGCTTTGCTTCTCCCAGCTCCTCTCCTGGTCGTGGGTTTAACAGTAACAGCCAAGCACCTGCTCCTGACGGCTGATTAATCGACAGGGGCGTGGGGCTCAACGATAAGTGTAGCTAATAACCTAACTAAATTATTTAAAGGCCTGAGTTGCTGGGGAACAGATGGAGAACCTAACACTGAACCCCAACCCTGTACCGCCACCCACACCCACACCCCTCCCCATGGGCTTGACATAGCCTGTCTTCTCTTACTCATAACCAGTGCAGAGAACCAGACCATGGTCTCTCCTGTCTCTCTCCAGCCGCTGTCGACACCTCTCTCCCTGGGTGCTTCACATCAGCACCACCCCTGATACTAGTGACTCCCATCCAATCTAGTCAGTATCTGACCAGCCAGGTTTACTGGATAGGCCTTTCCCTTCTGGTATGACTTAGAGTAGACATATCTGGCACTGCCTTTCCCTTCTGGTATGACTTAGAGTAGACATATCTGGCCAACTCTTTCCCTTCTGGTATGACTTAGAGTAGACATATCTGGCACTGCCTTCTCCTTCTGGTATGACTTAGAGTAGACATATCTGGCACTGCCTTTCCCTTCTGGTATGACTTAGAGTAGACATATCTGGCACTGCCTTTCCCTTCTGGTATGACTTAGAGTAGACATATCTGGCACTGCCTTTCCCTTCTGGTATGACTTAGAGTAGACATATCTGGCACTGCCTTCCCTTCTGGTATGACTTAGAGTAGACATATCTGGCACTGCCTTTCCCTTCTGGTATGACTTAGAGTAGACATATCTGGCACTGCCTTTCCCTTCTGGTATGTCTTAGGTAGACATATCTGGCTTTTTCCTTCCCCTTCTGGTATGACTTAGAGTAGACATATCTGGCACTGCCTTTCCCTTCTGGTATGACTTAGAGTAGACATATCTAGCTGCCTTTCCCTTCTGGTATGACTTAGAGTAGACATATCTGGCACTGCCTTCCCCTTCTGGTATGACTTACAGTAGACATATCTGGCACTGCCTTTCCTTCTGGTATGACTTAGAGTAGACATATCTGGCACTGCCTTTCCCTTCTGGTATGACTTAGAGTAGACATATCTGGCACTGCCTTTCCCTTCTGGTATGACTTAGAGTAGACATATCTGGCACTGCCTTTTCCTTCTGGTATGACTTACAGTAGACATATCTGGCACTGCCCTTCCCTTCTGGTATGACTTAGGTAGACATATCTGGCACTGCCCCTTTCCCTTCTGGTATGACTTAGAGTAGACATATCTGGCACTTTTCCCTTCTGGTATGACTTAGAGTAGACATATCTGGCACTGCCTTTCTCTTCTGGTATGACTTAGGTAGACATATCTGGCTGCCTTCCCCTTCTGGTATGACTTAAGAGTAGACATATCTGGCACTGCCTTTCCCTTCTGGTATGACTTAGAGTAGACATATCTGGCACTACCTTTCCCTTCTGGTATGACTTAGGTAGACATATCTGGCACTACCATTTCCTTCTGGTATGACTTAGAGTAGACATATCTGGCACTGCCCTTCCCTTCTGGTATGACTTAGAGTAGACATATCTGGCACTGCCCTTCCCTTCTGGTATGACTTAGAGTAGACATATCTGGCACTGCCTTTCCCTTCTGGTATGACTTAGAGTAGACATATCTGGCACTGCCCTTTCCTTCTGGTATGACTTAGAGTAGACATATCTGGCACTGCCCTTCCCTTCTGGTATGACTTAGAGTAGACATATCTGGCACTGCCTTTCCCTTTTGGTATGACTTAGAGTAGACATATCTGGCACTGCCTTTCCCTTCTGGGTATGACTTAGAGTAGACATATCTGGCACTGCCCTTTCTGATGGCTATAGTAGAGTATGTGAATTATTTAATCATCCAACACGATCACGCAATACCAGCTACACATGTTTACGTATCGTGTTTTCAAACATGGTTCACACTTGCAAAAGAACAACAGGCCATTAGTCCGAATCCCACATGGGAATTGTTAAGTGGGCTGAACTATATTTTAATTCCCAAGTGGACGTTGAGGTTAGCATCAGATTCCCACCACAGGCAGGCTTAACAGGACACATTGAAGTAAATATCCAGATGAATGCTAACTGCATGTCTCATACTGTGCCCCCTCAGAGGCGCCCTCCCCCTACCCCCATTCTCCTGTTTATCCTTATGGCTTATTCATGTAAGGGGATGGGGTGGGGCCCCAGCAACTGTCTGTCTGTCTGTGTCCCATTCAGTCTGGCTTTGATCTTCCTCCCTCTCCCTGCATGCGGCCCTGTGCATGTGAATCATGCCCTCCTGTGTTCTTTATACCCCCACAACAACAACCCCTTTCCAACCTCAACGGTCTACCCCGTCACTTTCAGTCACAGCGTCCGGTTGGACCTGGCCTTGATGACATCAGTGATTAAAGACAGTAGTGTTTGGCCTGAGGACAGCAGAGGTGGTGAGAAAGAAGGGAGAGATGGAGCACCCTCCATGTCTCTCCCAGTGTGACAGGGGATCACTAAGGTTCCTATTCAAGGAGGCCCATTGTCATCTATCTGGTCTGACAAGTATCTCTGTCATGGCAGTATGCTGTTTGTTGATCACAGTATGTTCAAGTGCCAATGAGCAACTAGCCATGATATTTGCATTCAATAAATTTCTTTGCAATTCCTTACCACAAAACATCACATTTTCAACATGGCCGATCTTTGCGTTACAAGTCCAACTTACAGCATTCAAAATGCCTTACTAACACAAATGTCAAACTAACACCCACATTGGCTGGTGTAACATGCCATGTAAATCACACTGCTATTCTTCCTCCCGTAGATGACTGTTTACCGGGGCTCTGGTTAGCATCAGCAAATATTTGTGGACTTTGTCATAACAGGGCATATCCCGAGACGAATGTATGTATGGCAGAATCTAGCCGACCGGGCCTCCCATCTCTCTACTAGTAAATAAATCAGAGTGATACTTCACCTCTGACCCGGCCATTTATCTGGGAGATCCTGATTTTTCCTTCAGTAATTTAAAACCCTGGGACCAGTTATTTGGATGGGAAGGCGGTTGGTTCCCATGTTTTGGCGTAGGTGTCAGCCTATCTGTCTGCCGCTGTCACTGAGACTTCAGGACTTTATGATGAACTACTGCTGTGTTTGAGCCTGAGGTACCTGAGCAGAGCTGGGCGATAAGTACAAGAATCCATATTGCGATACATTGCCCTAATTGATGTGATAACAATAACTAAAGCGATAGCTTTATAACAGTCATGTACACCACAGTTAAATCATTTACACTACTATTACTAGTTTGATGGTTGTAGCCATTAATTGTCACATTTACAAATCACTCATATTGGAAATGTATTTCATTTCAAACTTTACATTTTCTCTAGAAAAGGCTACTTATCATCATGAACGATATCAGCAAAATGCCTAAGTCCCGGTGGTGTCAAAAAAACAAGGTTTATCGTCCCAGCTCCATTCCGGAACCATTTAGTGATCAGATTCATTTATATCATCATAGAAGTCTCTGTTTATTATTGTCAGAATCATATTCATTTGTTGTCTTAAAAGATGACTCAACTCTAAAATAAATACTTTCTGGGAACTATTTTAACCATTTCAAATACACCTACACAGATTTCCCTACCATCTGAGTGAAAATGAAAAGCTAAAAGTCTGCACTGTACAGAGATTAAGTAGACCTGAGAGAGAGAGGAGCAGGGGAGAGCAGAGCCCAGACCTCAACACAGACAGTAGAGAGTAGACCTGAGAGAGAGAGGAGCAGGGGAGAGCAGAGTCCAGACCTCAACACAGACGGTAGAGAGTAGACCTGAGAGAGAGAGGAGCAGGGGAGAGCAGAGTCCAGACCTCAACACAGACGGTAGAGAGTAGACCTGAGAGAGAGGAGCAGGGGAGAGCAGAGCCCAGACCTCAACACAGACGGTAGAGAGTAGACCTGAGAGAGAGAGGAGCAGGGGAGAGCAGAGCCCAGACCTCAACACAGACGGTAGAGAGTAGACCTGAGAGAGAGAGGAGCAGGGGAGAGCAGAGCCCAGACCTCAACACAGACGGTAGAGAGTAGACCTGAGAGAGAGAGGAGCAGAGCCCAGACCTCAACACAGACGGTAGAGAGTAGACCTGAGAGAGAGAGGAGCAGGGGAGAGCAGAGCCCAGAACTCAACACAGAGCACAGCCACGCAGTAGAGAGCAGGAACCACCAAGATAACCAGGCATCTCCGAGCCAGAGGTTTCAGGGTCTGTGAGGGTAGGCGGATCCTGATGGGAGATAAAGGTAGAAGACCAGAGGAGGGGTGTGCTGACCTGGGAACCCCAGACCCCGGGCCATCATCTCTGGGTTTAGAGGGGCCGGGAGCTGCCTGGGCTGGGGCCAGCTAGGGTTCTGACTGGGGCTCCCTGTGGCGAGGTAGAGCTGTTACTCTATGCTCTCCAGCTCTCCTCCTCTCCAACGCTAACGGCCCCGGGAGCCGCTCTAATCCCACCAGATATGAGGAGTGCCCAGAGTCCTGACAAAGCATTCCACAGATAAAGAGGCTGAGGATCACAGGGATGCCTCGGAATTCCCACCGATTGGAAGAGGAGTAGTGTGGCGGGGTGGAAGAGGGAGGGGAGGTGATGGAGAAACGCTTTCTTTCTTCCTTGGCATGAGAACCTTGACTAGGTGTCTCTCTTCCTGTGGAGGGAGGGGGGGGGATCTTGTTCTCTCTTTCCCGCTCGCTCGCTCTTTCCCTCTCCCTCGCTCTTTCCCTCTCCCTCGCTCTTTCCCTCTCCCTCGCTCTTTCCCTCTCCCTCGCTCTTTCCCTCTCCCTCGCTCTTTCCCTCTCCCTTTTTCTCTCTCCCTGCTTCCTTTGTGTCTGGTGTGCTACAGGGAGATTTCCCCCAAATACAAACCAGACCTCGTTCTCAGTCCGTCCGTCAGCTCTCTCTCACTTAGAGATGTCTGTATAGTCTGTATAGGTACAGTACACCCACCCACACACAGCAGCGCCTTGGGTTCCCACTAAGTCTCTGACCGCTCGCCCCCTCACTCCATAGGGGATCCATCTAGCCAGCTTCTCTTTCCCTTATTATAGTACCAGAGAGACAGACAGCCTAGCCCACGGTGCAGACAGAGAGAAAGAAAGACCGGGAGAGAGAGAGAGACGAAAAAGAGAAGCTATTAAATATCAGTGACAAGGTGAAAAGAAACAGCTTCCTGCTGGCTGCCACAGAGTCGTCTTTTAGATCAGTCTCTCTCTCTTCTCTCCCTTCCTCTCCGCCTCTGGCAGATGCCTCGATTGTTTTGATGTGTTTTCCTGAAGACAGGTACTTTGTAGCCCTGTTTATTTGTGTTGAGAAGCCACGTCGACAGGCAAACCAGGGAGCTACAGGGATGGGATCGGGGGGGTACAAAAGTTTAAGGGGGTCTGTGATGGTAGTGGGTTTCTGTTGTGATGCTTCCTCGCCTTCACTTAGTACATGTTCATGTTGGACCGTTTCAAGGTAGGGAGGTGAGGGGTTAAGAGCTGTGAGGCTGTGAACCGTGTCAAGAGGTATTTAAAAAGTTAGCAGACTCCGATACAGAGATCAGCCTTTGATAGACTGACCCCTGATTCTAAAACTCTGTGGCCCACGCACCTGTCAAAGGATCTGAACTGGTTGGGGTTGTTTCCCATAGCAGCTTCCAGGAAGGCCGGCGGCAGAAGGCTGGGGTCCACCATGATGTCATCAGCAGGCGCCGAGACCAGGCTGCGCAGGATGTCCTTCACGTTCTTCCCGCCCCTGGCGTCCGCCGTGGGGTTGTCTCTGTGACCCCTGACCTCTGAGGAGAGGGTGGACAGGGCCTCGGACACGGCGTCGGGCCCCTGGGCGGTGGTGTCCGCCTCGCTGGGGGCCACGGAGCTATGGTCATCCCCGATGCCAGAGTCTCGGCGACGGAGGGACACACTGCTCTCCAGGTCGGGACCGCCAGAGACAGCATTACTGTCTGATGGGAGGAATCATTAAAGGAGGTTTATAAACGTTGAGAAAAACCTGAACCTTCTACGTGCTTCAAAAATTACTTTGAGAATCTACTACAGTAATTGTAAACTACTTTAAAGACTATCAACACACCAGTACATTTCAAGGCACAATCAAGACAATTGGAAATTCCATATATAAGTAATGTATAAGAGAGAGATTGACATGTTGAGGGATGGACACTTGGCTAGATGGAGCTCCTCTGCGTAGCCATATGGGTGAGGTGTGTACCTGCGCTCCTGGCAGACTGGCTGCGCTGGGGGAGTTTCTTGTCGTTTTGGGGCTCCAGGATGTCTCGGTACTTGGACACCATGAGAACAGAGATGAAGTAAACCACAGCCAGGGCCAAGAACTGAGCCTGCTTACTGTCCTCCTTTACCCAAACACACACAACATGCAAAACACAGCTATAATACAGCACACCGCCAGTCTGTAATATGTTTGAGTATGTACAGATGTAGGATCTTAATTTGACCACCCTGTTGCAGAAGAACTTTCCTGCAATGCAGGATTTTTTTTTACTTGTAGTGTATTTAAGGTTTTAATAAGGCTTCTGAAATGTGTCATTTCCACTTTGAAATTTCAGACTTGATTTTCAACATTTCCTGTTGCTGCAGGAACAGTTTCCTGCTGTAGCAAACTGGCTCAAATTAAGATCCTACATGTACACAGTATTTCTTTTTTAGAAAATCATGAGGTCTTCCAAAAGACAGCAATAACAAGTTTTTACAATGCATAGGTACTGTTATTTATTTGAAAAGTTGACTTGTCTCAACCTCAATCTTTATCAAAGATTTGTAAACTCACGATATCTCTGAAGACCACGGCTCTGAGGCGGTTGATGTCCATTTCCTGTAGCAGACGGTCCATGTCTCTGATGGGAGACATCCTTCCTGTCACAACATCAACAGGGCTCTGCAGGTGTAGAACACACGCACACACAGACACGCACACAGACAGACACAGACACGCACAGACACACACATAATAATGTAAGCAACTATTGCTGGTTAATGCTGAAAATACCATTATCAGTTTATATACTCTACCCACTGTCCAAAACTAGACTTCTCTGTAAGTCTAAGACATCACAAATGATAACGGATTGTCATGGAAGGTGTATGTGTTAGCAGAGGTCAACCTCAACGGCCCATTCCACCACCAGTAGAGTGTTGGAAATCAACCCATGGGAAGTGTATAGTTGACCAGTCCTCATACAGTACAGTATCTGCCCCATTCAGTGGGATGTTGTGTTTCCCCTTGAGACTCAGACCCTTAACATAATGGGTTTACCATAGAGACACTCACTGCATTATGAATGAGACTTTACACACCGGTTTCAGGAAGAAAAACTGTTTTACTGGAAGTCACCATATCAAATCAAAAGGCCAACAATGACAAAGGGCCTTGTCTAGTGTAACATAACAGCAGGCGAAGTAATGCAATAAGATATCAGCTAATGCAATAACAACTCTCTGCTATTACATAGGGAGGACCACAGAGGGATGGGTTCCTGCCGGGGAAGTATTGGGATGCAACGCAAGACAAAGGACGACTTAGAGGGATGCTTACAATTCACTAAGTGCAGCGATCCTATTCAACTAATATACAGGAGGAAAAATGTCATCAATTATGGTGTTTCTCCATGTCTGCTAGGGAGGGAAATGTCATCAATTATGGTGTTTCTCCATGTCTGCTAGGGAGGGAAATGTCATCAATTATGGTGTTTCTCCATGTCTGCTAGGGAGGGAAATGTCATCAATTATGGTGTTTCTCCATGTCTGCTAGGGAGGGAAATGTCATCAATTATGGTGTTTCTCCATGTCTGCTAGGGAGGGAAATGTCATCAATTATGGTGTTTCTCCATGTCTGCTAGGGAGGGAAATGTCATCAATTATGGTGTTTCTCCATGTCTGCTAGGGAGGGAAATGTCATCAATTATGGTGTTTCTCCATGTCTGCTAGGGAGGGAAATGTCATCAATTATGGTGTTTCTCCATGTCTGCTAGGGAGGGAAATGTCATCAATTATGGTGTTTCTCCATGTCTGCTAGGGAGGGAAATGTCATCAATTATGGTGTTTCTCCATGTCTGCAAGGGAGGGAAATGTCATCAATTATGGTGTTTCTCCATGTCTGCTAGGGAGGGAAATGTCATCAATTATGGTGTTTCTCCATGTCTGCAAGGGAGGGAAATGTCATCAATTATGGTGTTTCTCCATGTCTGCTAGGGAGGGAAATGTCATCAATTATGGTGTTTCTCCATGTCTGCTAGGGAGGGAAATGTCATCAATTATGGTGTTTCTCCATGTCTGCTAGGGAGGGAAATGTCATCAATTATGGTGTTTCTCCATGTCTGCTAGGGAGGGAAATGTCATCAATTATGGTGTTTCTCCATGTCTGCTAGGGAGGGAAATGTCATCAATTATGGTGTTTCTCCATGTCTGCTAGGGAGGGAAATGTCATCAATTATGGTGTTTCTCCATGTCTGCTAGGGAGGAAAATGTAAAAACATTTTTTGGGGGGAGGGGGTATTGCTAGGAAGTCAGGATTCCGGAAATGGCAGAAAGAGGAGAGGGAGGGGAGAAGTGTGTGCGTGTGGGGGGGGTCTGACTCAGTGAGGAGGGATGATACTACTTGCCTGCGCGGGCATGGACTTGGCAGCTCCCATGAGGCTGTGCACTGCTTGCTGGCCGCGGGCTCTGTCCTGGCTGGGCTTGAAGTGAGACTGCTGCTGACATTCCAGACAGTCCCTCACAGCCATGGCACACACTGCAGAGAGAGATATTGGTACTGTAACAGCAAAATGCTTATGTTTCTATCTCCAACAGTGCAGTAATACCTACTGTAACAGCAAAATGCTTATGTTTCTATCTCCAACAGTGCAGTAATACCTACTGTAACAGCAAAATGCTTATGTTTCTATCTCCAACAGTGCAGTAATACCTACTGTAACAGCAAAATGCTTATGTTTCTATCTCCAACAGTGCAGGAATACCGAAATATACAAAACAATAAACACAAATCCAAAACGAAAGAAATGAAGGAATATCAGAATGAGCCATGTCTGAGTCCGGAATATAAATCTATATGTATGTGATGGTGTGTATAGACATTATGAATAGAAAAGGTGTGTACAGCAGTAATTGTATAAGATGAGCCTTGACTAGAATACAGCATATACATATGAAGTGGGTAAAACTGTATGTAAACATTATTAAAGTGACCAGTGTTCATTAACTATGTACATAGGACAGCAGTCTCTAAGTTCAGGGCAGGGTACTGGGCGGTGGTCAGCTAGTAACAGTGTCTAAGTTCAGGGTAGGGTACTGGGCGGTGGTCAGCTAGTAATTGTCTAAGTTCAGGGCAGGGTACTGGACGGTGGTCAGCTAGTAAGTGACTAAGTTCAGGGCAGGGTACTGGACGGTGGTCAGCTAGTAACAGTGACTAAGTTCAGGGCAGGGTACTGGGCGGTGGTCAGCTAGTAATTGTCTAAGTTCAGGGCAGGGTACTGGACGGTGGTCAGCTAGTAACAGTGACTAAGTTCAGGGCAGGGTACTGGGCGGTGGTCAGCTAGTAAGTGACTAAGTTCAGGGCAGGGTACTGGGCGGTGGTCAGCTAGTAACAGTGACTAAGGTTCAGGGCAGGGTACTGGGCGGTGGTCAGCTAGTAACAGTGTCTAAGTTCAGGGCAGGGTACTGGGCGGTGGTCAGCTAGTAACAGTGTCTAAGTTCAGGGCAGGGTACTGGTACTGGGCGGTGGTCAGCTAGTAAGTGTCTAAGTTCAGGGCAGGGTACTGGGCGGTGGTCAGCTAGTAACAGTGACTAAGTTCAGGGCAGGGTACTGGACGGTGGTCAGCTAGTAACAGTGTCTAAGTTCAGGGCAGGGTACTGGACGGTGGTCAGCTAGTAACAGTGTCTAAGTTCAGGGCAGGGTACTGGACGGTGGTCAGCTAGTAACAGTGTCTAAGTTCAGGACAGGGTACTGGACGGTGGTCAGCTAGTAACAGTGTCTAAGTTCAGGACAGGGTACTGGACGGTGGTCAGCTAGTAACAGTGTCTAAGTTCAGGGCAGGGTACTGGACGGTGGTCAGCTAGTAACAGTGTCTAAGTTCAGGGCAGGGTACTGGACGGTGGTCAGCTAGTAACAGTGTCTAAGTTCAGGGCAGGGTACTGGACGGTGGTCAGCTAGTAACAGTGTCTAAGTTCAGGGCAGTGGTACTGGGCGGTAGTCAGCTAGTAACAGACTAAGTTCAGGCAGGGTACATAGGTCAGCTAGTAACAGTGTCTAAGTTCAGGGCAGGGTACTGCGGTGGTCGGTCAGCTAGTAAGTGTCTAAGTTCAGGCAGGGTACTGAGCGTGTGGTCAGCCAGTAACAGTGTCTAAGTTCAGGGCAGGGTATGGGCGGTGGTCAGCTAGTAACAGTGTCTAAGTTCAGGGGCAGGGTACTGGGCGGTGGTCAGCTAGTAACAGTGACTAAGGTTCAGGGCAGGGTACTGGGCGGTGGTCAGCTAGTAACAGTGACTAAGGTTCAGGGCAGGGTACTGGACGGTGGTCAGCTAGTAACAGTGACTAAGGTTCAGGGCAGGGTACTGGGCGGTGGTCAGCTAGTAACAGTGACTAAGGTTCAGGGCAGGGTACTGGGCGGTGGTCAGCTAGTAACAGTGTCTAAGTTCAGGGCAGGGTACTGGGCGGTGGTCAGCTAGTAACAGTGACTAAGGTTCAGGGCAGGGTACTGGGCGGTGGTCAGCTAGTAACAGTGTCTAAGTTCAGGGCAGGGTACTGGGCGGTGGTCAGCTAGTAACAGTGTCTAAGTTCAGGGCAGGGTACTGGTACTGGGCGGTGGTCAGCTAGTGTGACTAAGTTCAGGGCAGGGTACTGGACGGTGGTCAGCTAGTAACAGTGTCTAAGTTCAGGGCAGGGTACTGGGTGGTGGTCAGCTAGTAACAGAGTCTAAGTTCAGGGCAGGGTACTGGACGGTGGTCAGCTAGTAACAGTGTCTAAGTTCAGGGCAGGTACTGGGCGGTGGTCAGCTAGTAATAGTGTCTAAGTTCAGGGCAGGGTACTGGGCGGTGGTCAGCTAGTAACAGTGTCTAAGTTCAGGGCAGGGTACTGGGCGGTGGTCAGCTAATGTAAGTGTCTAAGTTCAGGGCAGGGTACTGGGCGTGTGGTCAGCTAGTAACAGTGTCTAAGTTCAGGGCAGGGTACTGGGCGGTGGTCAGCTAGTAACAGTGTCTAAGTTCAGGGCAGGGTACTGGGCGGTGGTCAGCTAGTAAGTGTCTAAGTTCAGGGCAGGGTACTGGGCGGTGGCCAGCTAGTAACAGTGACCAAGTTCAGGGCAGGGTATTGGGGGTGGTCAGCTAGTAACAGTGTCTAAGTTCAGGCAGGGTACTGGGGCGGTGGTCAGCTAGTAACAGTGTCTAAGTTCAGGGCAGGGTACTGGGCGGTGGTCAGCTAGTAAGTGTCTAAGTTCAGGGCAGGGTACTGGGCGGTGGTCAGCTAGTAACAGTGACTAAGTTCAGGGCAGGGTACTGGGCGGTGGTCAGCTAGTAACAGTGTCTAAGTTCAGGGCAGGGTACTGGGCAGTGGTCAGCTAGTAACAGTGTCTAAGTTCAGGGCAGGGTACTGGGCAGTGGTCAGCTAGTAACAGTGTCTAAGTTCAGGGCAGGGTACTGGTACTGGACGGTGATCAGCTAGCCGTGACTATTTAATAGTCTGATGGCCTGGAGATAGAAGCTGTTTTCAGTCTCTTGGTCCTAGCTTTGATGAAGCTGTACTGTAACTGCCTTCTAGATGGTAGCGGGGTGAACAGACCGTGGCTGAGGTGCTTGGATAATCTTCTTGTCCTTGCTTTCACACTGGGTGCTGAAGATGTCCAGGAGGAAGACACACTTCCCCTGGTGAAGAATTGGGCTGGAGAGCACTGTGGCTGTGGACAATGCAGTTGCCGCACCAGGCGGTGATAAAAAGCCTGACAGGATGCTCTCAATGGTGCATCTATAGAAATTTGTGAGGGTCTTAGGGGCCAAGCGGAATTTCTTCAGCCTCCTGAGGTTGAAGAGGCGCTGTTGCACCTTCTTCACCCACTGTCTGTGTGGATGGACCATTTCATATTGTCAGTGATGGGTACGCTGAGTTACTTTCACCCTCTCCTCTACTGTCCCGTCAATGTGGATGGGGCGTGCCCTCTGCTGTCTCAGAAGTCCACAATCAGCTCCATATTGTTGACGTTGAGCGAGAAGGTTATTTTCCTGGCACAACTCTGCCAGGGCCTCACCTCCTCCCTGTAGGCTGACTCACGTTGTTGGTAATCAGGCATACTACTGTTGTGTCGCTGCAAACTTGATGACCAAGTTAGAGGCGTGTGTAGCCACGCAGTCATGGGTGAACAGGGAGTACAGGAAGGGTCTGAGCACGCACCCTGTGGGGCCCCTGTGTTGAGAATCAGCGTAGTGGAGGTGTTGTTGCCTACCTTCACCACCTGGGGGTGGCCCTTCAGGAAGTCTAGGGGTGAAGTAGTGAGAGAACGGCAACCAAAAAAGCAAGACAGGAGGAGACAGAGAAGCCGAGAGAAGAGAGAATTGGGGAGAGACAGAAAGTGAGAAGTGAGGAGCGGTTGAGAAGAGAAAGAATTGAACTCTCCAGGAACAAGGTCCAGTCCACCTGGACAACAGCGTTCACCTCTTCCCTCCCTGCTCCCTAGCCCCAAACCAGTTCACACTGTATCCAAGGTAACACTAGATCTCCCTGTATCCAAGGTAACACTAGATCTCCCTGTATCCAAGGACACACTAGATCTCCCTGTATCCAAGGACACACTAGATCTCCCTGTATCCAAGTACTAGTTCTCCCTGTATCCAAGGACACACTAGTTCTCCGTGTATCCAAGATCACACTAGTTCTCCCTGTATCCAAGGTCACACTTGATCTCCCTGTATCCACGGTCACACCAGATCACACTGTATCCAAGGTCACACTAGTTCTCACTGTATCAAGGTCACACTAGTTCTCCCTGTATCCAAGGTCACACTAGTTCTCCCTGTATCCAAGGTCACACTAGATCTCCCTGTATCCAATGTCACACTAGTTCTAACTGCATCTGGCAACACTAGTTCTCCGTATCAGTCACACTAGTTCTCCCTGTATCCAAGGTCACACTAGTTCTCCCTGTATCCAAGGTCACATTTGATCTCCCTGTATCCACGGTCACACTAGATCACACTGTATCCAAGGTCACACTAGTTCCTCACTGTATCCAAGGTCACACTAGTTCTCCCTGTATCCAAGGTAACACTAGTTCTCCCTGTATCCAAGGTCACAATTAGATCTCCGTGTATCCAATGTCACACTAGTTCTAACTGTATCCAAGGTCACACTAGATCTCTGTGTATCCAATGTCACACTAGTTCTAACTGTATCCAAGGTAACACTAGTTCTCCCTGTATCCAAGGTCACACTAGTTCTCCCTGTATCCAAGGTCACACTTGATCTCCCTGTATCCACGGTCACACTTGATCTCCTGTATCCACGGTCACACTGATCTCCCTGTATCCACGGTCACACTAGATCACACTGTATCCAAGGTCACACTAGTTCTCACTGTATCCAATGTCACACTAGTTCTCCCTATCCAAGGTAACACTAGTTCTAACTGTATCCAAGGTCACACTAGTTCTCCCTGTATCCAAGGTCACACTAGTTCTCCCTGTATCCAAGGTAACACTAGTTCTCACTGTATCCAATGTCACACTAGTTCTAACTGTATCCAAGGTCACACTAGTTCTAACTGTATCCAAGGTCACACTAGTTCTAACTGTATCCAAGGTCACACTAGTTCTCCCTGTATCCAATGTCACACTAGTTCTCCCTGTATCCAAGGTAACACTAGTTCTCACTGTATCCAATGTCACACTAGTTCTAACTGTATCCAAGGTCACACTAGTTCTCCCTGTATCCAAGGTCACACTAGTTCTAACTGTATCCAAGGTCACACTAGTTCTAACTGTATCCAAGGTCACACTAGTTCTAACTGTATCCAAGGTCACACTAGTTCTCCCTGTATCCAAGGTCACACTAGTTCTAACTGTATCCAAGGTCACACTAGTTCTAACTGTATCCAAGGTCACACTAGTTCTCACTGTATCCAAGGTCACACTAGTTCTCCCTGTATCCAAGGTAACACTAGCTCTCCCTGTATCCAAGGTCACACTAGTTCTCCGTGTATCCAAGGTCACACTAGTTCTCCCTGTATCCAAGGTCACACTAGTTCTCACTGTATCCAAGGTAACACTAGTTCTCCCTGTATCCAAGGTAACACTAGTTCTCCCTGTATCCAAGGTCACACTAGATCTCCGTGTATCCAAGGTCACACTAGTTCTCCCTGTATCCAAGGTCACACTAGTTCTAACTGTATCCAAGGTCACACTAGTTCTCACTGTATCCAAGGTCACACTTGATCTCCCTGTATCCACGGTCACACTTGATCTCCCTGTATCCACGGTCACACTAGATCACACTGTATCCAAGGTCACACTAGTTCTCACTGTATCCAATGTCACACTAGTTCTCCCTGTATCCAAGGTAACACTAGTTCTAACTGTATCCAAGGTCACACTAGTTCTCACTGTATCCAAGGTCACACTTGATCTCCCTGTATCCACGGTCACACTTGATCTCCCTGTATCCACGGTCACACTTGATCTCCCTGTATCCACGGTCACACTAGATCACACTGTATCCAAGGTCACACTAGTTCTCACTGTATCCAATGTCACACTAGTTCTCCCTGTATCCAAGGTAACACTAGTTCTAACTGTATCCAATGTCACACTAGTTCTCCCTGTATCCAAGGTCACACTAGTTCTCCCTGTATCCAAGGTAACACTAGTTCTCCCTGTATCCAATGTCACACTAGTTCTCCCTGTATCCAAGGTCACACTAGATCTCCCTGTATCCAAGGTCACACTAGTTCTCCTTGTATCCAAGGTAACACTAGTTCTCCGTGTATCCAAGGACACACTAGTTCTCCCTGTATCCAAGGTCACACTAGTTCTCCCTGTATCCAAGGACACACTAGTTCTCCCTGTATCCAATGTCACACTAGATCTCCCTGTATCCAAGGACACACTAGATCTCCCTGTATCCAAGTACTAGTTCTCCCTGTATCCAAGGACACACTAGTTCTCCCTGTATCCAATGTCACACTAGATCTCCCTGTATCCAAGGACACACTAGATCTCCCTGTATCCAAGTACTAGTTCTCCCTGTATCCAAGGACACACTAGTTCTCCGTGTATCCAAGATCACACTAGTTCTCCTTGTATCCAAGGTAACACTAGTTCTCCGTGTATCCAAGGACACACTAGTTCTCACTGTATCAAACACTAGTCTCCTGTATCCAAGGTACACTAGTCCAGACACACTAGACTATCCAAGGCACACTAGATCTCCTGTATCCAAGTACTAGTTCTCCCTGTATCCAAGGTAACACTAGTTCTCCGTGTATCCAAGATCACACTAGTTCTCCCTGTATCCAAGGTCACACTTGATCTCCCTGTATCCACGGTCACACTAGATCACACTGTATCCAAGGTCACACTAGTTCTCACTGTATCCAAGGTCACACTAGTTCTCCCTGTATCCAAGGTAACACTAGTTCTCCCTGTATCCAAGGTCACACTAGATCTCCCTGTATCCAATGTCACACTAGTTCTAACTGTATCCAAGGTAACACTAGTTCTCCGTGTATCCAAGGTCACACTAGTTCTCCCTGTATCCAAGGTCACACTAGTTCTCCCTGTATCCAAGGTCACATTTGATCTCCCTATATCCACGGTCACACTTGATCTCCCTGTATCTACGGTCACACTAGATCACACTGTATCCAAGGTAACACTAGTTCTAACTGTATCCAAGGTCACACTAGTTCTCCCTGTATCCAAGGTCACACTAGTTCTCCCTGTATCCAAGGTCACACTAGTTCTCCCTGTATCCAAGGTCACACTAGTTCTCCCTGTATCCAAGGTAACACTAGTTCTCCCTGTATCCAAGGTAACACTAGTTCTCCCTGTATCCAAGGTCACACTAGTTCTCCCTGTATCCAAGGTCACACTTGATCTCCCTGTATCCACGGTCACACTTGATCTCCCTGTATCCACGGTCACACTTGATCTCCCTGTATCCACGGTCACACTAGATCACACTGTATCCAAGGTCACACTAGTTCTCACTGTATCCAATGTCACACTAGTTCTCCCTGTATCCAAGGTAACACTAGTTCTAACTGTATCCAAGGTCACACTAGTTCTCCCTGTATCCAAGGTCACACTAGTTCTCCCTGTATCCAAGGTAACACTAGTTCTCACTGTATCCAATGTCACACTAGTTCTAACTGTATCCAAGGTCACACTAGTTCTAACTGTATCCAAGGTCACACTAGTTCTCCCTGTATCCAATGTCACACTAGTTCTCCCTGTATCCAAGGTAACACTAGTTCTCACTGTATCCAATGTCACACTAGTTCTAACTGTATCCAAGGTCACACTAGTTCTCCCTGTATCCAAGGTAACACTAGTTCTCACTGTATCCAATGTCACACTAGTTCTAACTGTATCCAAGGTCACACTAGTTCTAACTGTATCCAAGGTCACACTAGTTCTCCCTGTATCCAAGGTCACACTAGTTCTCACTGTATCCAAGGTCACACTAGTTCTCACTGTATCCAAGGTCACACTAGTTCTCACTGTATCCAAGGTCACACTAGTTCTCCCTGTATCCAAGGTAACACTAGCTCTCCCTGTATCCAAGGTCACACTAGATCTCTGTGTATCCAAGGTCACACTAGTTCTCCATGTATCCAAGGTCTCACTAGTTCTCACTGTATCCAAGGTAACACTAGTTCTCCCTGTATCCAAGGTAACACTAGTTCTCCCTGTATCCAAGGTCACACTAGATCTCCGTGTATCCAAGGTCACACTAGTTCTCCCTGTATCCAAGGTCACACTAGTTCTAACTGTATCCAAGGTCACACTAGTTCTCGCTGTATCCAAGGTCACACTTGATCTCCCTGTATCCACGGTCACACTTGATCTCCCTGTATCCACGGTCACACTAGATCACACTGTATCCAAGGTCACACTAGTTCTCACTGTATCCAATGTCACACTAGTTCTCCCTGTATCCAAGGTAACACTAGTTCTAACTGTATCCAAGGTCACACTAGTTCTCACTGTATCCAAGGTCACACTTGATCTCCCTGTATCCACGGTCACACTTGATCTCCCTGTATCCACGGTCACACTAGATCACACTGTATCCAAGGTCACACTAGTTCTCACTGTATCCAATGTCACACTAGTTCTCCCTGTATCCAAGGTAACACTAGTTCTAACTGTATCCAAGGTCACACTAGTTC
>NW_026290793.1:262500-267500 GCF_023373465.1 Oncorhynchus keta
TATTATAAACGCACCGTGAAAGACACAAGATCAGTAAATAGATGAAGCAGTGATGACATGCAGGTGTGGAGAGGTCTCCTTAGCGCCAGTCTCTCTGTGTCTGAGGCCACACTGGACACATCCAGCCTGGCAATGTGGATCTCTTTGGTCTTAGTGGCAGAGCCAGGGCCCTCTGCAGCACTGTCTTTCCTGCCTCCCACAGCAGTAGCAGTGGCTACTTTCGGAGAGGTTTCAGTCCTGCTGCTGGGGGCCTCTGTGGCCCCTGAGGCCTGTGGGGCTTCTGGCTGGACCGCCTTGGTGCTGGGGGCCTCTGCTGGTGCTACAGCCTGTGAGGTGTCAGATTTAGAGACAGTGGCCCCGACTGCTGCTGGTGGTAGTATGGCCTCAAGGGCTGTAGGGGGCGATGTTGTGGACTCTAAAGGCTGCCGTGCTGGCTCTGTGCTGGTGGGGTCGGTGCCTGGTGCAGACGGGTCAAGGTCAATCTCCTCCATTTTAGGGGGTTGTGTCCGACTCTCCTCAGGTACAGAAGCAGGTGGTGTCACTTGACTTTCCACTGCTGACTTTTTGACCTCGGCAACACTCTCCTCTTCCTTCTCCTTTTCAGTTTTAACCTCTGTCTTGATCTCCTCTGCTTTAACCTCTTCCATCTTCTCCTCCTCAACAACAACCTCCTCTGTCTTCACCTCCTCTTCCTCCTTTTCTTGGTCCTCTCCACCAGCGGCGGAGACAAAAGAGGATTCCTCCATGCTGTCGTCGGTGGAGCTGGGTCGGACCTGGTCACTGACTGACTGGACAGATGCCCCGACCGCTGACCCCTGCTGGCAGGCCGAGATGGCAGCAGAGACCTGTTCCTCCGGTTGCTTTGCCAGTTCCGGTTCCTTGGGTTCGTTCAGGGAATCTTCAGACATAAGAACGTGGGAGGCTTTGCAGCTGTGCGTTTCTGACCCCTTCTCTCCATCCGTTTGAGGTCTTACTACTTTGTCGGTATCAGATGTTTTAGCATCGGCGCTTGTTTCTGTCTTAGCCACCTTCGCGTCTTCAGTTTCTGGCCTGGTCGCTTCGTCTGTTTCAGCTGTGCTTGCTGCTGCAGCTTCATCAGTCTTGTCTGTGGCTGTCTCAGTCTCAGCCATGGCCTCAACAGTCTTACTGCTGACTTTATCCCCAGTAAGTTTAGCTTCAGTCTTCTGTGGAGTAGCTTCAGCTCTGTCACCAGCACCTCCTCTCTGATCCTCAGAGATCTGATTCTGGACCTGCTGTAGTTCCTCCTCCTCCTCTTCTTCAGCTCTGGCCAGCATGTTGGACACAGTTATGGGTGGTTGACCCCTCTGACTTCTATCTCCTTCTCTCTCTGGAGGGCTGGGGGTGGAAGCAGATGCTGAGGTTGCTGAGGGAGGGGTAGTGTTGGGGGACTCCTGGTTCTGGGACACCCCCTCTGGGTCAATGGTGAGCTCGATCACGGTGGAGGGGGCAGTCTCCTCCCCCTGATCCCTGTTGGTCCGGAGCTGGCCCAGAATCTCAGAGTCTCGGCTGGCCCCGGAAATGGTCCGGATACCAGCTGCATCGCCCTCGGAGCCCAGTCTCTGGTACTGACGGAACATACGGGCCAGGTTCTCCTTGTGCTGCTCAAAGGTCACCTGCAAACATAAACAACAAACAAAGCAAAGTATTAGTTTCATTTGACAGGCGCCATGTGGGGCCTTACTTTAGACCAGATTTTAGCTACATTTTTACATTTTAGTAATTTATCCAGAGCGACTTACAGGAGCAATTTGGGTTAAGTGCCTTGCTCAAGGGCACATAGATAGATGTTTCACTTAGTCGGCTCGGGGAGTCGAACCAGTGACCTTTCGGGTTACTGGACCAATGCTCTTAACCACTAGGCTACCTGCCACCCCCATTGCCTGAGGGTCAGTGACAGAGTATCATCTCGTCACCATATGGGAGTCAATAGAGGACAATTATCTGCTGTGGCATTTGAGGAAGAGACCATCACCCATCCATGTTAGCAGTCATAGATGAGTTAGTAGATACTGTAAAGTGTGTCTGCCAGTTGAACAGCGTCCGTGTGTCATCGGCAAATCATCACTCTCCTAATTTAAGGCTCTGCATTAATCACTGTGGCTCTGAGGACAGAAAGTCAAAGGGGAGTAAAGAGATAGAAAATACATCCAAACTAGATCATCTACGCTGCTTTTAACTAAGAACATCTAGAGACCGAGAGAGACCGAGAGACAGAGAGACCGACAGAGACCGACAGAGACCGACAGAGACCGACAGAGACAGAGAGACAGAGAACAGAGAGACCGAGCAGGAGACCGAGCCGAGACCCGAGACCCGAGACCGAGACCGAGACCGAGACCGGCCGAGACCGAGACGAGACAGAGACAGAGACAGAGACAGAGACAGAGACAGAGACAGGACAGACAGAGACAGAGACAGAGACAGAGACAGAGACAGAGACAGAGACAGAGACAGAGACAGAGACCGAGACCGAGACCGAGACCGAGACCGGACCGAGACCGGACCGAGACCGAGACCGAGACCGAGACGAGACAGAGACAGAGACAGAGACAGAGACAGAGACAGAGACAGAGAGAGACCGAGAGAGAGACCGAGAGAGAGACCGAGAGAGAGACAGAGAGAGACCAAAGAGAGAGTCAGAGAGTCTGCGTGACAGAGAGAGACAGAGGACTCTCTCAGAGAGAGTAATTAATTAGGCGTTAAGTCATTAATGTTCTAAATTAGATGGCTACAAGGCTGGTCATTAATCTTCTGGTACTGGGTAGGCTGTGATTGTTAATCCATATCTGTTTTCTCAGAGTAGAAAAGTAAAGAGGCCTTTCTAAACGCACCGATAGTAACGGAAGTCACTCTCCGGTTTAACGATCACAGTCTAGTGACTTAACCTTTTCCTCCCTCCACACCGATAGTAACGGCCTTCTCTCTCCGGTTTAACGATCACAGTAGAGTGACTTAGCCTTCTCCCCCCTCCTCACCGATAGTAACGTTCTTCTCTCTCCGGTTTAACGATCACAGTCTAGTGACTTAGCCTTCTCCTCCCTCCTCACCGATAGTAACGTCCTTCTCTCTCCGGTTTAACGATCACAGTCTAGTGACTTAGCCTTCTCCTCCCTCCTCACCGATAGTAACGTCCTTCTCTCTCCGGTTTAAAGATCACAGTCTAGTGACTTAGCCTTCTCCTCCCTCCTCACCGATAGTAACGGCCTTCTCCCTCCAGTTTAACGATCACAGTCTAGTGACTTAGCCTTCTCCTCCCTCCTCACCGATAGTAACGGCCTTCTCCCTCCAGTTTAACGATCACAGTCTAGTGACTTAGCCTTCTCCTCCCTCCTCACCGATAGTAACGTCCTTCTCTCTCCGGTTTAACGATCACAGTCTAGTGACTTAGCCTTCTCCTCCCTCCTCACCGATAGTAACGTCCTTCTCTCTCCGGTTTAAAGATCACAGTCTAGTGACTTAGCCTTCTCCTCCCTCCTCACCGATAGTAACGGCCTTCTCTCTCCGGTTTAACGATCAGTCTAGTGACTTAGCCTTCTCCTCCCTCCTCACCGATAGTAACGGACTTCTCTCTCCGGTTTAACGATCACAGTCTAGTGACCGAGTGACTTAGCCTTCTCCCCCCCTCCTCACCGATAGTAACGTCCTTCTCTCTCCGGTTTAACGATCACAGTCTAGTGACCGAGTGACTTAGCCTTCTCCTCCCTCCTCACCGATAGTAACGTCCTTCTCTCTCCGGTTTAACGATCACAGTCTAGTGACTTAGCCTTCTCCTCCCTCCTCACCGATAGTAACAGCCTTCTCTCTCCGCTTTAACGATCACAGTCTAGTGACTTAGCCTTCTCCTCCCTCCTCACCGATAGTAACGGCCTTCTCCCTCCAGTTTAACGATCACAGTCTAGTGACTTAGCCTTCTCCTCCCTCCTCACCGATAGTAACGGCCTTCTCCCTCCAGTTTAACGATCACAGTCTAGTGACCGAGTGACTTAGCCTTCTCCCCCCCTCCTCACCGATAGTAACGGACTTCTCTCTCCGCTGTAACGATCACAGTCTAGTGACCGAGTGACTTAGCCTTCTCCTCCCTCCTCACCGATAGTAACGTCCTTCTCTCTCCGCTGTAACGATCACAGTCTAATGACCGAGTGACTTAGCCTTCTCCCCCCCTCCTCACCGATAGTAACGGCCTTCTCTCTCCGCTTTAACGATCACAGTCTAGTGACTTAGCCTTCTCCTCCCTCCTCACCGATAGTAACGCCTTCTCTCTCCGCTTTACTTGATCACAGTCTAATGGCCGAGTGATTCTAGCCTTCTCCCCCTCCTCACCGATAGTAACGGCCTTCTCTCTCTCCGCTGTAACGATCACAGTCTAGTGACCGAGTGACTTAGCCTTCTCCTCCCCTCCTCACCGATAGTAACATCCTTCTCTCTTCGCTGAACGATCACAGTCTAGTGACCGAGTGACTTAGCCGATAGTAACATCCTTCCCTCCTCACAGTCTAGTGACCGAGTGGCCTTCTCCTCCTCCTCACCGATAGTAACATCCTTCTCTTCGCTGTAACGATCACAGTCTAGTGACCGAGTGACTTAGCCTTCTCCTCCCTCCCCATTAGTTTCTGCTTCATTTGACATTTAGAATTTTACCACTAAAAACATGCTGCATTGCATTCAAAGTAGAGCAGTATGACCATATGGAAACTACACTGGTGGTTAGTCAGTGGAATAACGTCACACTGCAATGCAGTACATTAAAATGATGCATGTTGGCCTTAAATGGGTTTCTATAAAAATTGAATTACCATTAGAATGGGGAGTACTGTACTTGTATTTAAAACAGTGGTTAGCGTAGAGCTACGATAAGAGACCAGCAGCACTGGGTGGCCAAGGCATCAGTTTAGCCAATCTGGTCTAATTTAATTCTAGTCCACGTCTTGGTTAAGGGTATGGAACATTTTTATGGTAGTGTAGGAAAACAGTGCAGGCTA
>NW_026290793.1:272500-286922 GCF_023373465.1 Oncorhynchus keta
ATGCGGGATGAAAACCGGTCTTCTCCACCACTACTGTAAATACTGATGCAGGATGAAAACCCGGTCTTCTCCACCACTACTGTAAATACTGATGCGGGATGAAACCCGGTCTTCTCCACCACTACTGTAAATACTGATGCGGGATGAAAACCCGGTCTTCTCCACCACTACTGTAAATACTGATGCGGGATGAAAACCCGGTCTTCTCCACCACTACTGTAAATACTGATGCGGGATGAAAACCGGTCTTCTCCACCACTACTGTAAATACTGATGCAGGATGAAAACCCGGTCCTTCTCCACCACTACTGTAAATACTGATGCAGGATGAAAACCCGGTCTTCTCCACCACTACTGTAAATACTGATGCAGGATGAAAACCCGGTCTTCTCACCACTACTGTAAATACTGATGCGGGATGAAAACCGGTCTTCTCCCACCACTACTGTAAATACTGATGCGGGATGAAAACCCGGTCTTCTCCACCACTACTGTAAATACTGATGATGATGAACTGACCCGGTCTCCACTACTGTAAATACTGATGCAGGATGAAAACCGGTCTTCTCCACCACTACTGTAAATACTGATGCAGGATTGGTCTTCTCCACCACACTGTAAATACTGATGCAGGATAAAAAAGAGGTTTGGTCTAGAAGTGAATGTCTAGTATCACCTTATTTAACCAGAATTATAGATTTGAAAAGAGCAGGAAGACTACATTAGGCAGAGGTGATTTCACTGTAATAATGTACAGTGGGGCAAAAAAGTATTTAGTCAGCCACCAAATGTGCAAGTTCTCCCACTTAAAAAGATGAGGCCTGTAATTGCCAACAATGACCTCTGTCATTGCCAACAAAGGGTATATAACAAAGTATTGAGATAAACTTTTGTTATTGACCAAATACTTATTTTCCACCATAATTTGCAAATAAATACATAACAAATCCTACAATGTGATTTTCTGGATTTATTCCCCTCATTTTGTCCGTCATAGTTGAAGTGTACCTATGATGAAAATTACAGGCCTCTCTCATCTTTTTAAGTGGGAGAACTTGCACAATTGGTGGCTGACTAAATACTTTTTTGCCCCACTGTAAGTAATAAATCAGTGATAGAGGAGTCAGTGTTCATGTAATAAAAAATCATATGACTTAAAAACACAATGTTATTTTTGTGGGAAACGTATAAATTAATTTATGCAATTTTCATAAAAATTCACATAAGAAACAGAGGCACTTCTTTTCAATTTCGTAATATACACAATGTGTTCCAAACTGCAAATAAAACATGAAATGAATAGAGGCTTAGATGCATAGCAGAAGGTGTGTGTCTACAGTATGTAGATACTTCTGAACGCGTGTCTGTATTTATCAGGATGCTCCCGGTGGGCTGGTTAAATTGATGAGGCCTTGTTTCTCTGATTTTTGAGGTGCAGCTAAGGATGAATATTCAATGTGTTCAGAATAGGCTTTCTAGAAACCTCAGAGCAAAAGAGGAGACAATGTGTGTGTGTAGAGGGAGAGAGTGGTAGACACACACACACACAGCAGCCGTGGGAGGAGAGAGCAACAGTGACAAACAGCTCTGGTGCTACAGAGGTGGCAGGAAATCTATCAAGCCGGACAATAAAATTGCAATTGAGTTTCTCCAGCTTTTTTTTTTTATAGCAAATGCATGTATCTGGATGGCTAGTGCCCGCCGCACCTACTCAATTCAAAGACTGCATGGGACCCTCTGTGTGTGTGTGTGTGTGTGTGTGTGTGTGTGTGTGTGTGTGTGTGTGTGTGTGTGTGTGTGTGTGTGTGTGTGTGTGTGTGTGTGTGTGTGTGTGTGTGTGTGTGTGTGTGTGTGTGTGTGTGTGTGTGTGTGTGTGGTGCTGTTTTTAGATTAGTGCATGGGCACTGTAAACAGAGCTATGCAGCAAGAGCATTAATCTTGTGCAATTATGGGAAAGGGCGATTACCATCTGTCCAGTACTGAAGTGAATGATCAATTCCACTACTCAGTCGCACACATTTTTACACAGTGGCTGGTATGGCAGTGTCGTAAAGTGAAACTACAGAGCAGCGTGTGATTGTGGCCATGTGCAACGTGCTACAGCAATACGCTCGGGGCAACACACAACCCTAAACACACAAGGTGTTATTTACAAATAAACACTCACTTTGGGTTTATTTTCTACTGCACAGGACTGATGTCAATTGGACAAGCCTATGACTTTTCACATGTGTCTTCGCATCCGCTCCTAGCTCATTTAAAAAGGGTAACTATTCTTTAATATACAATATATCAATAAATATGTGAAGAATCATTCATGGTGTGCTTTCATGGAGAAAAGAACATGTTTTAAAGGACTCGTGAATAAATGCTGTGTATTTATTGTTAGTCTACAGTGTAGAAAGCAACCATCGTGATTTGATGTTTAAGCTTGTGTAAAACTCTAAAGTGAAATAGTCCTTATCATTTGTCTATGAACAGCTTTAGTACAAAATGACATCACAAAAAGGAAATGACTGAAAAATGCCTTTCACGATAAGAGACTTAAAGTCCCAAGGCAAAAATGCAGAAACGGCAGCAGAATCATTTGGAACAGTCCAGCCAGAATTGGCGGTGATGTCATTTTGTAGCAGTCTTTGTTTGTTTTTTTCCCACGTCTCCACAACGACATATTAACTCAGCACTGTCGTTACCAATGATATGAGAAATCCTTCAGTCAGATATGATAATGGATACACAAAGTTATTTTTTCGCATACAACCTTTAGGTTGGGTACACACGGACAGGGTTGAGGTGGGGTACGTAAATGTTGAGGTCGAGAGCTTTTGGTCTCGCAAATACTGTGCAACCAAGCCAACCAACTTTAGTCCTGAGAAGGAGAGACAGTGCCAAATGGTGTAACTGTGCCCCCTAGTGGCCTTTATCCATCACTACATCCTCAGAACTCCATAGACATCCACCTCAACACAAAAATAGCCTAGTATCCCTCAACCAACCTTCAATCTGCCAAGCTTTATAAACCACCCACACCACAATCCGACGCCGACCAAATTACTTCACTGCCTTGGAACCTGGCTCCGTAATCCAATATCAACAATTCATTTTTAAACAGCCTTTTTTTAAATTGAGTTTCTGAAATAAGAAGAGCCGGCAGTTTATGTTTAACTAAAGAGTGGGAAACTCAATACATAAATAAATTACTAGAAGGGATGGAAGAGGAAAAATAACTGATTCCATTAAGCCAGCACACTGCCGTTTTCACATCATAATCAGCACAAGATTTCCACCAGGCTCGATCTGACGGGCACAGAGAGAGGCACTTCTCTGTTAGTCAGTCACTATTAATCTATGAGTGGGTCATTGAGGATAGGGGGGGATCTTTGGACATTTCCTCTGAGACTGTTATTATGTCAGGATGAAACTTAAAACATGGAAACCCCTGACTGGCTGGATAGAGAGTTGAGATAGATCTTGACGGCTGAGCGCCCTGGAGACGCTGAGGTAGGAGAAAGGGCAGCGAGGTGAGTGGAGTCTAATTTCAGCGCTAAAGAAAGAGAGAGAAAGTAAGAGGAGAGTGAATGAGAGCGGGGAGAGTGTGTGTTCACAAAATAATGAAAAAGAGAAAAGGACGTAGCTAAAAAGAGGAGAGAGAGAACAAATAGATTGGAAGAGCAAGAGAAAGAGTCGACAATCCACAGAGACGTATAGAAACCTATCCAGAAGCCCTGGTGCTCTCCGTGAGACAGAGTTTGGTTGACCGTCTGACGGGGTTAATGAGCTCTCTGACCTTGGAGTGGGTGATGGACAGGGTGTCCACCCACACGCGCCAGCCGCCCCACTCGTACTTGATGGCGTGGTAGAGCAGGATGCGGAAGATGGCGTACACCATCTCAGTGACCTTCTGCTCCTCGCTGCTCTTGGGGTTGATGAAGCACAGAGAGAGCATCCAATCCTGCCACACCGAGCACTGCAGCAGGCTCCTGATAAACACACACAAAACACACACAAAGATATGAGCGCTCCGAAGACTAAGCACTGTATATGCGTGCATACACACAAACATTTGAAAAACAATTCTACATACACAGCACACTCATGTAGTGTACAGATACACAATATCACACATCTTCAAAACATCCTGTACTCTGAGCATATGAAGGACAAAGCTTGTTGGCCTCACTGCAGTAAAGCCCCAGCACGGCGCCAGCATGAGGAACTGGGAGATGTAATCGGACAGGGGATGTATGCCAGGAAAACGTCCTGAACTCAACCAGAGGGCTGTACTGAAGTGATATTGGTGCCGACCTGGGTTCAAATAGTATTTGTTTCCTTTCAAATACTCCCTAGAGTGGATTGATTGCGCTTGATAGAGGTTGCCTGGCGCAACTGAACCAATGGAATAGTCGCAAAACTGCAAAGCTCCTCCCACCTGGCACTCGAGGGGGCTCAAGCAAAACCTCAAAGTATTTGAATAGATTTCAAATTCTATTTGAACCCAGTTCTTGTTTAGTGGTAGTCTATTGCAGAGTAGTCCACTCCGGGGCTGAGTCGTTCCTTAACTCCTGTTATATATGCTGTTATTGAACAGATCATGATCATGTCTGGGAAGACCCTGTCGTAGTGTACTATGTAGTGTATATACTTGAGTGTACTAAGATACCAGGTATCTTGGTAGTAGCATGGGGCTGAGGCGTTCCTTACCTCCTGTTATCTTTGCTGTTATTGAACAGTTTGATCATGTCTGACAGGAAGACCCTGCGCACCTCCATGCTCTCTGGGGAGAGGGGAGAGTTCTTCAGCAGGGCAGCGATCACCTTCAGGACCTCTCTGTCAAAACACAGGAAAACACGTTCTGTTAATGCCCCGTTACGGTAAGTTCGCACGGTTTAGTACACAGGCAGCACTACTTTCCCTGCAGGGTTAATGACTCGGGTCGTACAGAACAGACGTCAGCAGAGGAATGCAGAGAACAGACTGTTGTCTGTCATAGTATAATATCTTCATTAAAATAAGGAGTTTTTAATAACTGATGCACCAAATAAGACGTGATAAAGCAAGAGACAGAATCTGAGAATTCATTTAAATAAATGAATCAATTTAAATAAATTCTGATCGTTTTGAAAGTAGTATGAAAATTGTGACATGCTACAATACTGATTTTAAAACATTTTAAATATCTTAATATTGATACTGAATAATACCATTTTACTCCCTATGAGTGATTCAAATTGTGTATCCTAAATAGCAAAAATATAACGTATTTCTCAAATGAACACACTTTCCAAGAAAACAAATCAATTGCAGAGGGAGTAAGAGTCAGACCACAATTCAACAACACAATCAGACAATTCATCTCAACATGTGTGAATCATTGTGTCACAAGCCATCTTGATTTGACTGTCAGCAGACACCTCAACATCTATGTGGTGGAAACAATCAAACAAAGTTTGATATTGTTTCAACTCAGAGATGTGTGTGTGTGTTTGTTTGTGTACCACGCCTGCCAAAGTCCTATGCAGGCTTCCTGGAACCCTTTCTTTGGTTAACCTAAAGAGACTGGCTGTTTAGATGAATTATATAGACTATGTCAGTGTCCATTTAGCTTGAGTCAGGAAGGGGGTTATAGTTTCACTTTGTAAATCTTGGACCTTGGTAGTAACCCGATGGTAACCAACAAGGACCCCTGCTCTCATAGCCCAGGCGTTTGTTGTTTCTATAAGACTTAGTCAATCAAATTATGAATCACTGAACTCTCACTGCCAGAAATGACCTCTGCATGTTGCACAGAGGGATGGAGGATGTAGGTATGGGAGTCTTCTCCCCCCGTTTGGTCTTGAGTTCTTTCCATGGAGTTAATTTAAGGAAACGGTACTTCCTTAGTTTGTTTGATTCGCTCTGACGTTACTAAAGACTGCAATCAGGCCCATTTTGAGGCTTCAGAGCAGATAACATCAAGAAGAGAACGCAGGCAGCTACAGTAAAGGAGAAACAGACTCCATGTTGCTCCCATGGCTCAGAACTCCCATAAAGTGTGTTCAGTTCACATGCAAAAAGCACATAGTCTCTATTTTACGCTGCACACGACTGGATGCCTTTACCACAATAAAGGGCCTTTGCTAATCAATGTGTGACTATGAGATGTGTAACACACACACACACACACACACACACACACACACACACACACACACACACACACACACACACACACACACACACAAGGCTAAATTGTACGATTAGAGCAGGGTTAAAGTAAACCTCGGTTGTGATTTCAGCCTGACTCAGTTCTTTTCCCCCTCTCCGCCACAGCTGGGGAAGTAGATTCTCCCACATATGAAAAGGTTTTGAGAGCTGGCATGAAATTAGAGGTAAGAAATAATGGTCTGAAAATACTAGACGAGGACAGGATGAGACAAGTACTTTGATCAAAGCAATGAGGTTGCTATGGGCTTGTTACGTTGCATCAAACAGAAACTAAGCATGGACGTTGTCCCCTCTTAATGAGGCATGTATAGAAAAATATGCCACTGGTAGTAAAAGGAAACAGCTACATCCGGGGAGTATTACTTTAAATGACTGTATGTGTACATTATCAGAATATTAAAAGATAAACATCAAATGAGAAACCCTTTTGCAGAAGACAGAGTCATAATGCAAACATCATTTTTAAATGTTTCTAATTGCCAAGAAAACTGTAAAATGGTCTGTGAGATACATTTTGAACTATACATTCCTGTTCCTCTAAACTCTTATTAAAAATGCCACATAATGCAATAGTGTATCAACTTAATGAAATATTAAGTTGCCATGTAAGCTTGTTGCGTCATTTCCGGATGGATTAAATACCTACTTTTGAAAAATGATACCTGAGTTTCAGCAGGGAAAAGGCTTCTTATTGACATTATATAATGCCGCAGGGCCTGGTGTCGATTTCATGAGGTCTTTAACGATGCACCTATTTTATTCAGTTCCACTTCAGCTGTTGTGTGAACGCTAACTGAATAAAACTGATATTTCACAACTTTAATTTGTTGTGAAACATATATATTTTTTTAAATATACTGTCACAATATCATTTCATTAAGTAGGTTTTTTTCTCTCAATAGCTACTTTTTTATTATATATAAAATCAAATAAAAATGGACTTAAAATGTACCAGCTGAATCTTTATAGCCCAACACGACCACTATTAGCCTAATCGTATATGATCACATACCGTTTGAGTAGTATAGTTTTGTAGCCTCAATTTATGCTCCACATTTGTTGGCCAGTATATAACAGTGGCAGCGGCCGTAAGGGAGAGGAGGCTCTCTAGGTCTGGTCAAGCAGCGGTAGGTAAAGGGGATTTATTTAGTGGTGGGTTGCCGAGGGGTGACTCACGCGGGTTGACAATCTTCACATTGGAGTCGGGGTCCGGATGCTGTTTATGGATCACTTGAGTGCAGATCTGCTCGGTCAGGATCTACGGAGAAGGAGAGGGAGAAAGTAGAGACGAGGGGAGAAAAGAAAAGGGAGAAATAGAGGAGACATAAATACTTTTATGTGAATCTATAGCTCATAGTAACAGCACCAAGAAGTACGTGAGTTCCACATTGCAATTCCACAGTATTCAGTTCAACCAGGATCTGCACAGAAAAGGGAGAAATGAGATTTACATAAATACTTTTCTGCATCTATAGCTCATACTAACAGCACCAGGGAAGAGGTACATTGGGCCATACAGAAATCCACATATGTGTTCACCAAGTCTTTACAGAAGAAATACGTAACAAGAATCAGTGACGAATCGAATAGACGGCAATATCTCACAGTAACATCAGAGGAGGAATACATGAAATTCCCCCAGTGTCTCCTGTCAATCCCATATATTTACAAGGTCAGATACAATGATTCCTGTGGAGTTTAATATAGTGTGCATTAATGTCCATCAAAATTCTTGGTATGCCATTATAACATAGATACATTAACACAAATGACCATCATTTGAGTTATTACCAATGGGTAATGATAGAACATCATGATTCAAAACGGACTGCAATGTTTTCAGAAGGGATATGCTATTCAGGTCCAGACAGAAGGAGAATAGCTAGAGCTGACGCAGGCCACAGGAAAACTAGAGTTTAACTACACCTTCTATACAACTTAATCAAACAAACTATAAAAGCGTTAAATCACTCAGAAAACACACTTCTAATCTAAATAATGTGTTCTCAGAATTAATTAATGTGTAATCAGTGCATGTATAACTGAACTAATACAGCGATGGAAATCATCAGCCAATGCAAATACAAAATGGAGGGCAGTTAGTATTAGGATTTATGGGGGAGGCAAAGAGAAAATAGCTTCGTATGTCAACTACTACATTTTCTTATAGACTCTCCTACACATACACGGCAAGGAAGAGACGAGGGAGGGACTAACTGACCTCGAAGAGCACGTTGTAGGTTGTCATGCTGAACTGGTTGGAGTGGAGCAGCAGTCGCTCGTTGAGCAGGGAGAAGAGCCCGTGACCCAGCATGACCTCTGACTTCCTCCTGGAACAAAGGTCAAAGGTCAAACGGTCAGTGAGTATCCATTGACATTTGGTACCAGCGCACTGATCACTATATCCACAGTGTATCGTGTTGCACTTAATTACATGCAAACATTTTAACTAGACAGTTAACTATAAATTCACAAAAGCATTACTTGGCACCATTGTATGGTATAGCAAGCAATGTTTCCAAAATGTTGGGCGGTACATATTCCATTTTGGGCTGTCGGTCAAGGACTGGTTGAGGACAGACAAGGAAAATTCCCGAAGCCATAGGGTGAGTCACGGACTATGAATGTTTGTGAACCGCCGCTTGTGTAAGTTTACCAGTGCATCAGAACACATTTGAACACAGTTGAAAGACATGAAAAAAAGCAACCCTGCAGAGGCCTGTCAGGACCCTTCAAAGACAAGTATCCCTCAGAGCTTTCATCTCTGAGTATCACTCATCTGTACATATTCTGGGATGATAAAGATGGTATTAGTCAGACAGCAAAGAGTCTGACTGTCTCAGCGTTTCTCTCAGGCCCCCCTTCCAGCATTAGGGAACATCCTCTACACACGCACGCATGCCCACGTCGATTTCTAAGGGCACAAGCACTGTTTATGATAAACTGTTCGGTCACCTCTTGTTGGCGGAGAGAAAATGTTGCAAATTTAAAGAGCATTTCCTGCAATTTGACTTTTTTTTTAATGGGGTGCAGAGCAAATGTTGCAGGTTTAAAGCATGTCCAATGTGTTTTCATGTGATATTTCTATGACTCAGACATTACAACAACATCTATGGGCTACAAAACCTAGATAGAAAATGGTAGCTGACATGGGCTAGTTGATCTGGACATTTCTGACAAGTTATGAATAGCATCTCTACGGTATTCCAGGAACTATATGACAAGGAAAACTGATGATGCGGTACCCAATGTAGAAATTGCACCGAAATCTACTATTCCAACTTCAAGAAAGAGTTGAAAGCTGGACTGTGTTCACGTAACAACAAAGTGATTTTTGGGGGGCACTGGGGCTGAGGATGAGGCTAGAGCTGAGGATGATGCTGGGGATGAGGATGACGCTGGGGCTGGGGAATATGTACTACCACTGATCAAAAGTTTGGGAGATCAAAAAGGAATCAGTAGAATTGGAAATAGAGCCTCAATGAGACCTGCACTGTATTTCATCCTGGGTTGTTGTCTTTCGACTCTGACATCTTAATTGGTCGCTGAACCAAAGGAGGCTTACGAGTGGCTAATTTGTTATCTAAAACACTTCTACACAACTAGAGGCAATTTACTCTCCAAAGAGAGAGAAATAGAAGGGGCTTTAATAGCAGCTATTCATTTTACTACCAGGCTGAACGAGGATTAGATATCGACCTCCACCTGAATGAGACCCTTTTCTCTGTAGATACTCATCTCCATGATGGGATTATATAACTGAGGAGAGGCCATTTTGAATTGAAAACACTTTTGGCTGCCTGAAGGTAAATGACTATAGAATAGGAATAATTACATCAATGACTGAGCCTAACTGAGTCCTTCTTTAATCTGGAACAAATGTGCTTTTAATGTTCAAGGCAGAATTAAGTGCTTTTATGCGACCAAACGTGCGGACAATTCTTAATAATATCCTACAGACAAGAGTACAAGGTAAGTGACAGCAACATATTAGTTGTTCTTACTTAGCGGGCAAGTGTTTGAGGAAGTAGCCCAAGACTTTGAGTGCCTGAACTCTGATTCCTTCACTGTTGGAAGCCAGCAGCTTGTAAATGGCCCTGTACAGAAACAAAGAAAAACACACAAATAACTAATTTAACATATTTAAGCAAATTTAACAGTTTCTCAAATTATAAAACCTAAAAGAGTGTATCAGAACCAAACATTTACAGAATCACTTCATGACAGATTATATCTGCTTTGTGAACCTACTATACAGTTGTATAGGACATCTACTTGGGTCGTAAAATAGAGGCGGTTGGAGCCTTTATGAGTGGCGTCAGGCAAAGATTTCCAGAAGCTTTTAAAGTGGGCCTATATCAGACACCAGCCCAGACATTGACACACTACATTTAACCCCCTGTGACAGAGAATGCAAACAGGGTGACTAAATAAGCTACATAAATCTTGTGCGCCGTCGTCGCCGAATGTCAATAGTCCTGCAGATAAAGGATCAAATGAAGCCAGTAAACCATCTGTATTGGCCTCGGTGTCATCTGGCTTCATTTTGGCTTGTATGAAACAAACAGAACCACAAGGGCACATCTGAAATGGCAGCCTAGTCCCTTTATAGCCTCTGGTTAAAAGTAGTGCACTATTATACAGGAAATAGGGTACCGTCTCCGGCACTACAAATGTAACACGGTACCATTTCGACGGCAAACACAAAGTAGGCTCACATCACAGCGATCTTGTTCTCAGAGGCCGCAGGGCCTGTGGTGGAGTGTGCGCCACCCGTTGCCACGGGAGATGACGTTATAGTTACAGTACCGTCATAGAAGTCAAACGACTGGAACGGGCACTCCCATTGGAGCTCTGTGATGGGCAGCGGGTCATTCTATTCCTGAAGCTCACCGTACTCCGTTGCGCTGATCAAAGGCCTGCACCATGGAGCCGTGATGCTCCGACATCAGAGCCACCAGCAGCTGAAGCACATCCATTAGATTGTCGTCCTGGGAAAATAAATACAGTTGTACTGAATTGAATGAATCAGACCACGGAGGAGGCCCTGTTGTTAGCATTATTAGCAATATGATAAATAGTGTGTGCGCGCGCTACTGGGCTCGCAATTAGCACCGCCTTTCACTGTGGAGTCATGCAACCCAACGAGAGATGAATAGTGTGGCTAGTGGGTGTGCTGTTACGCCATGTATCATCATGAAGCAGACACCAAAACACACCCTACTGTACAGACACCCACATGGATGCAGAGTACCCACAAACACAGGCATTGACCATGTAAGTGCAATAATTAATACTGTTTATTTTCGCACTAATTATTGATTAATCCGTGATACACAACATCAAGGATCAAACCAGTGCACCGTTTCCATCTTGATTAGTAATGGTCGCTACGGAAACAGATCATTCGTCGTTGATAACGAATGTTGATGGAATGAATAATACACGGAAACAAGAGAATTATCTGATGAATGAACAATCCACAGAAGACTGCAGAGCTCCTGAAGGAGAGCAGTTAATCCCCTCGTTCCTGCAGGGATCATTCCTGCTTGTTTTACAGCACCATCATTTCTCTATGCATCACTGCAGTGTAAACACAGAGGCTTCTGTGAGAGCGAGGGCTTGGTGAAACTGGGCAACGGTTCAAAAGAGCCTGGTCGGTTCCCCGGCACAGTGTGATTGGTCTGTCTATCTATAGCAGAGAGGAGAGAGGGTCTGGGAGGCCAGAGCTGTTGGCTTAGAGTGCCACCTAGTGGGCAGTTTTATACCTGAAAACTGTAAAGGAGCATTGAGTAAGAACGAACAGGAATTACTGGAGAGTGGATACTGCATGGTGCAGATGCATACTCGTTTTAACAATAAAGTATCTATTGTATAAAAGTAGTGCACCGTATAAGACATGATATTTTGCATGATTTTTTTAGTTGTCACCTCATGCATGGTGAGCAGGTAGTTGAGAATACTCTGAAGCTCATCTTCCTTCACTCCGTAATCCTGAAAATAGAGAGTACAGAATATAAATCTAACTTTTCACCGATCATAGTTATTGGAGATTAACATTAGGTGCAAAAAGGCGAAATATATATATTATTTTGAATATCAAACGAGATTGTCATTATATACACTTTATAAACTAACCTTCATTATGAGTTGTTTCACAAACAGCAGCAGAAAGGCTCTGAGAGAGTGGATCTCCTTCTGATTGGGTCTCGGACCGTCTACACAGACACACAACGACAGACACACAGACAGACACACGCAGAGATAAAGTCATTAGAGAAGGTCTGTTGTCAAAAGGATGTTATTTAGGACGCGATGCAGAGCGCACAGCTGTAGGTAGACAATACAAAATGTTTATTCTAGATTTAGCAGACAACATAGAGGTACAAGGAGGACAGGAAAGCACATTCTGCAGGGGACACAAAGGACTGGATGTTCAACTTCCATGGCAACACTACAGCAACTACTGGTCTGGGGATGGAGAGGTATCAGTCTGTATCAGTGTGTGTAGAAAAGTGTGTGTTAATGGAAATATGAAAGAGTGCGTGTGTGTGTGTGTAGGGAGGCATGTGTGTGTTCTCTTACCGAGGCCCTTGGGCGTGACTCCGCTGCGGTCCTGGGGGTTGACGACCCAGTAGTAGTACTTGAGCGTGTGCATGACCTGCAGCACCGTGCCCACCCTGCGGATGGCGTTGTAGATGGTCACCGTGCTGATGAACTCGGTGGACAGGTAAGTGTACAACACCAACTGCACCTGAGGGGTGAATGCACACACACACGTACGTAAGAACACATACAGTCGACTAACCGATGCCCCCACACATTGACTCTGTACCGGTACCCCCTGTATATAGCCTCGCTATTGTTATTTTACTACAACTCTTTAATTATTTGTTACTTCATATATTATTATTAAATATATGTATTTTTTTACTTATCTATTTTTTACTGAACACTTATTTTTCTTAAAACTGCATTGTTTGTTAAGGGCTTGTAAGTAAGCATTTCACTGTAAGGTCTTCATTCAGCGCATGTGACAAACAACATTTGATTTGAGGTGAAAAACCGAGCATGAGGTGAGGCAGAAATAAAATCCAATAGCCTAACCGACTGAATGGTGGGCTGTCGCTCTCATGTACTGGAGGAGAGACACAAGGACTAGAGTATGAAAGGATGATGATGGGATGGGCAGAGGTGGATGGGTGTGTGTTTGCCTGTCTACACGACACATGTGTGTGTGCCTTCATGTGCCTACCTGCTTGCACAACTGTGTCCTTGACTGTGTGTCACCGTGCATGCGTCTACCTGCCTGCACATGTGTGTGTCCCTGTGCCAGTACCTCTCCTCTCTTACCTTGGCAGGGGCATGGATCCAGATGGCAGGGTTGAACAGGATGTGGTCACACAGCTGCTTGAGCAGCAGGACGCCGTTCTGCAGGTTGCTGAGGTAACGGGCGAAGGCCAGCACGATGTCCAGCACGGACCGAGTAACATGCACCTTGGAAGACTACAGAGGAGGGAGGAGGAAGGGAGGGAGCAGAGGACACCCAAAAAGAGAAAGGTGAATCAGGTTAACTCTGTGTCTAACAAGCCCACTGTCAGCTGTGACCTCTAAATGCAGCTAAGCAATTAGGGCCATAGATGTAAATAGACATTTAGAGTAACCTATATACCTGACCACACACATGCAGACACAATCAACAAGCTACCAGATGTAGGGGCGTTTAGCACTGGTCTCAGAACAGACAAATGCAGTATGGAATTGGAGGGCACAGCACTGAGGCTGAAGGACAGACAGCTCACTATCTGCTCCTCTCTGATGTAATGGACAGAGTGCTGGGAAATCATATTATCCACCTTCCAATTTCAGCACAGAACAGCAATTAGGACGGACGAGAGGAAGACTGCAGAGTGTGAATGTGTCTCTGGCGAGGGGGTGTGTGTATCACGTCTCTCACCTTCTCCAGGGTGTAACCGATGACCAGGAAGCCCTTGCAGGCCAGGACCTGCTCTTGCATAGCCACAGAGTTCTTCAGCATCTCCATCACAAAGGACAGCAAAGTGCAACTGGGAGGGAGAGAGAGTGGTTAGCTGCTGAGTAAGACTTGCCCCTTACAGGGTATATCCTATAGCTATTGTCTAAAATAATGAGGGTGTCACCATTCTACCATTCTGCTGTGAGAACACAATCTATGCAACACCTTCCCCTTGAGGGCAGA
>NW_026290794.1:5000-32500 GCF_023373465.1 Oncorhynchus keta
TGACTGGTCTGATGAACACAGGATGGCTGAGCAGTGATAGTTGTACATTTCCATCACCTGTTGTGTTGATTTCATCATGTCCATTTGTTTATGTTTTCTCACTTTTGCAAAGTCACTGTGCATTTGCAATATGGTTCAATGGGCAGGTACCATCACGAATTTGTCATGCTATAAAAATCCTGCAGGAATGTGAAATTGACTGGTCTGATGAACACAGGATGGCCGAGCAGTGATAGTTGTACATTTCCATCACTTGTTGTGTTGATTTCATCATGTCCATTAGGTGATGTTTTTCACTATAGAATCATATTGCAAATGCACGTGCATTGTTGTGCAACTGGTAACCCAAAAATTAAAATATGGTTGTAAATGCATTTACCGGGACTCCTATTATCCATGCCCGCTATGGGAGTACCCTACTACCCCCTCTATCTATGGGGGCAGTCCTGAGTGCTTTATGGACTGTTTAAAATATTCTGATGGATACGCATGTTGTGCAACTGGTGATTGAAAATAGGCACCTGGTAACCCAAAAATGAAAATATGGTTGTGAATGCATTTACCGGTCATTCTGATATTAATGCTCGCTATGGGAACACAGGATGGCCGGGCAGTGATAGTTGTACATTTCCATCACTCGTTGTGTTGATTTCATCATGTCCATTAGGTGATGTTTTTACACTATAGAATCATATTGCAAGTGCGCGCGCATTTGCAACATGTTTCAATGTGCATTTACCATATGAAATTTGACATGCTCAAAAATGCAAAATTGACTGGTCTGATGGACACAGGATGGCCGAGCAGTGATAGTTGTACATTTCCATCACTCGTTGTGTTGATTTCATCATGTCCATTAGGTGATGTTTTTTCACTATAGAATCATATTGCAAGTGCACGCGCATTTGCAATATGTTTCAATGTGCATTTACCATATGAAATTTGACATGCTCAAAAATGCAAAATTGACTGGTCTGATGAACACAGGATGGCTGAGCAGTGATAGTTGTACATTTCCATCACCTGTTGTGTTGATTTCATCATGTCCATTTGTTTATGTTTTCTCACTTTTGCAAAGTCACTGTGCATTTGCAATATGGTTCAATGGGCAGGTACCATCACGAATTTGTCATGCTATAAAAATCCTGCAGGAATGTGAAATTGACTGGTCTGATGAACACAGGATGGCCGAGCAGTGATAGTTGTACATTTCCATCACTTGTTGTGTTGATTTCATCATGTCCATTAGGTGATGTTTTTACACTATAGAATCATATTGCAAGTGCGCGCGCATTTGCAATATGTTTCAATGTGCATTTACCATATGAAATTTGACATGCTCAAAAATGCAAAATTGACTGGTCTGATGGACACAGGATGGCCGAGCAGTGATAGTTGTACATTTCCATCACTCGTTGTGTTGATTTCATCATGTCCATTAGGTGATGTTTTTTCACTATAGAATCATATTGCAAGTGCGCGCATTTGCAATATGTTTCAATGTGCATTTACCATATGAAATTTGACATGCTCAAAAATGCAAAATTGACTGGTCTGATGGACACAGGATGGCCGAGCAGTGATAGTTGTACATTTCCATCACTCGTTGTGTTGATTTCATCATGTCCATTAGGTGATGTTTTTCACTATAGAATCATATTGCAAATGCACGTGCATTGTTGTGCAACTGGTAACCCAAAAATAAAAATATGGTTGTAAATGCATTTACCGGTCATTCTGATATTAATGCTCGCTATGGGAACACAGGATGGCCGGGCAGTGATAGTTGTACATTTCCATCACTCGTTGTGTTGATTTCATCATGTCCATTAGGTGATGTTTTTACACTATAGAATCATATTGCAAGTGCGCGCGCATTTGCAATATGTTTCAATGTGCATTTACCATATGAAATTTGACATGCTCAAAAATGCAAAATTGACTGGTCTGATGGACACAGGATGGCCGAGCAGTGATAGTTGTACATTTCCATCACTCGTTGTGTTGATTTCATCATGTCCATTAGGTGATGTTTTTTCACTATAGAATCATATTGCAAATGCACGTGCATTGTTGTGCAACTGGTAACCCAAAATAAAAATATGGTTGTAAATGCATTTACCGGTCATTCTGATATTAATGCTCGCTATGGGAACACAGGATGGCCGGGCAGTGATAGTTGTACATTTCCATCACTCGTTGTGTTGATTTCATCATGTCCATTAGGTGATGTTTTTACACTATAGAATCATATTGCAAGTGCGCGCATTTGCAATATGTTTCAATGTGCATTTACCATATGAAATTTGACATGCTCAAAAATGCAAAATTGACTGGTCTGATGGACACAGGATGGCCGAGCAGTGATAGTTGTACATTTCCATCACTCGTTGTGTTGATTTCATCATGTCCATTAGGTGATGTTTTTACACTATAGAATCATATTGCAAGTGCGCGCGCATTTGCAATATGTTTCAATGTGCATTTACCATATGAAATTTGACATGCTCAAAAATGCTAAATTGACTGGTCTGATGGACACAGGATGGCCGAGCAGTGATAGTTGTACATTTCCATCACTCGTTGTGTTGATTTCATCATGTCCATTTGTTTATGTTTTTCTCACTTTTGCAAAGTCACTGTGCATTTGCAATATGGTTCAATGGGCAGGTACCATCACGAATTTGTCATGCTATAAAAATCCTGCACGAATGTGAAATTGACTGGCCCGATGAACTCGGGATAGCTGGGCAGTGATTCTGGTTCATCTCCATGGCTCGTTAGGGTTGATTTCAGAATGTCACTTTTGGTGATGGTCCCTCTCCGTTTAAACATATTGCTAATGTACAAAAGTCAACTAGCAAGTCAGTGTCCATCAGTCAATTAGATGTCATTTTGACACCAAACTGATACCAATTGACACCAAACCCACTTTTTCCAACTCATTTAGAAGCCAACTATCATATATGTCAGAGCAGGCCCATAATTCACAGCGCCTTTAGTTTAAAACATAATAAAAACGTAAAACACATAGTTACGTTCTAGCTGCGGGTCCAGGTCAGACATTATGTGAAGGCCTATGTGAGGCGACCCCGAATCCCGAGTTTCGGCTCGATAGGTCCTTCGGTGCCCGAGTAAAACCCTAATTGGTGCTGAAAATCCACTTTTTTCCATGCCTTGCTATGGGGTCCTTGAATGAGCTATCGGACCGAAACGTTGGGGTCCGTCTCTATGGGCCGAGCCGGTTCCAATGCACCTAGTCTTGTGTCTCTGAGACTTTTCTAAATGTCGCCATTTTCGTAATGGTCAAAATGAATTGAAATCATTGCAAATGTACGAGGCTATTTCTCGGTCCGAGAACCTTCTAGAGCCACCTAACTCACCACGCACTATCGACCCGAGGTCTAGAACAGGTTTCTAAAGTTTCGGAACTCTAGGTCTGACGGTTCTTTTTTAGCTCGAACAAAGCTAACTATTGGAGGCACTGTCTGTCTCTACAACCCCCAATACGTCCCTCCTTCCAAGTTGTGTGTCTGTGTGATTTAGTTTTCCTTTGAAATTTTATGGGAAAAATGACTGATTTACAGTTCATGGGGTTGCCTAATCACACATATGAAGTTTTGGACAGATCTGACTTTTTAACCCCTCGAAACAGCCCCTGAGACACCAATTAAGGCACTTCCGGTTGGCACAGGAAGCTATAAGTAAACCCATGTCTTGATTGACATAGAAACTTACAGAATCCTGAGTTTTAAGTCCTTACGTTAAGAATTGACTGATTTACACAGGGTTGAATGCACTATGTCTATCAAACTGCAGGCAGGTAATGGAAAAACAATTTTAGGGTGATTTTAACCACTTCCGGTTGGTCCAGGAAGCCTAGAATCAACACAGGTAGACCTCATACTGGCCTGATGGACTGTTACCAAAGACAGGTTCATACGGCATTCATAACCCATATAGACTTCAGGTTGAATTTAGGGGTGCAGGCAATGTATTCCTATGGGGAGAGAAATCAATGCAAACTATTTGAAGTAAACACCTTCTTTTAACTATTAAGGGTTAATGCCACACGGTCAAGGTTAGGCTTGCACGGATCGGAAGGACCTTAGGAACGTACCTGAGGTCGAATTGTGCTTCTCACCCTAACGGTTCTCTCACTGTCACCCAAAAGCAAATGACGTTGTGGGGCAGGCTTCATTTGGGCCTACTTTTCTAATGGTCGCTGCGCTCAGACCGAGCGAGCTACGGTCAAGCGGGATATCTCGTTGAACTCGGCACGGCCTAGACATTATGTTTATGCCATTGCCTGCTCTCTGTGTCTTTGAGAACCACACTTTTTCACTCCATCCTTGCTGTGTGTGCGTGTGAGAGCTTTTCTTTGACATCTGTTGGGAGAGATGACTGATTTACAGTTCATGAGGGTTACCTAGTCACACATATGAAGTTTTGAAAAGATCTGACTTTTTTAACCCCTCGAAACAGCCCCTGAGACACCAATTAAGGCACTTCCGGTTGTCACAGGAAGCTATAAGTCAACATATATCCTCACTGGGCTATGCTTTTACAGAATCCTGAGTTTTAAGTCCTTACGTTAAGAATTGACTGATTTACACAGGGTTGAATGCACTATGTCTATCAAACTGCAGGCAGGTAATGGAAAAACACTTTTAGGGTGATTTTAACCACTTCCGGTTGGTCCAGGAAGCTTAGAATCAACACAGGTAGACCTCATACTGGCCTGATGGACTGTTACCAAAGACAGGTTCATACGGCATTCATAACCCATATAGACTTCAGGTTGAATTTAGGGGTAAAGGCAATGTATTCCTATGGGGAGAGAAGTCAATGCAAACTCTTTGAAGTAAACACCTTCTTTTAACTATTAAGGGTTAATGCCACACGGTCAAGGTTAGGCTTGCACGGATCGGAAGGACCTTAGGAACGTACCTGAGGTCGAATTGTGCTTCTCACCCTAACGGTTCTCTCACTGTCACCCAAAAGCAAATGACATTGAGGGCCAGGCTTCCTTTTGCGCCTTCTTTTTTTCAAGGTCGCTGCACTCAGAGCGAGCTACGGTCAAGCGGGGCGTCTCGTTGAACTCTGCACAGCCTGGAGACTATGGTGATGCCATTTTTGTGTTGATTTCAGAATGCCATTTTGGTGATGGTCCCTCTCCGTTTAAACATATTGCTAATGTACAAAAGTCAACTAGCAAGTCAGTGTCCACCAGTCAATTAGATGTCATTCTGACACCAAACTGATACCAATTGACACCAAACCCACTTTTTCCAACTCATTTAGAAGCCAACTATCACATATGTCAGAGCAGGCCCATAATTCACAGCGCCATTAGTTTAAAACATAATAAAAACGTAAAACACATAGTTACGTTCTAGCTGCGGGTCCAGGTCAGACATTATGTGAAGGCCTATGTGAGGCGACCCCGAATCCCGAGTTTCGGCTCGATAGGTCCTTCGGTGCCCGAGTAAAACCCTAATTGGTGCTGAAAATCCACTTTTTCCATGCCTTGCTATGGGGTCCTTGAATGAGCTATCGGACCGAAACGTTGGGGTCCGTCTCTATGGGCCGAGCCGGTTCCAATGCACCTAGTCTTGTGTCTCTGAGACTTTTCTAAATGTCGCCATTTTCGTAATGGTCAAAATGAATTGAAATCATTGCAAATGTACGAGGCTATTTCTCGGTCCGAGAACCTTCTAGAGCCACCTAACTCACCACGCACTATCGACCCGAGGTCTAGAACAGGTTTCTAAAGTTTCGGAACTCTAGGTCTGACGGTTCTTTTTAGCTCGAACAAAGCTAACTATTGGAGGCACTGTCTGTCTCTACAACCCCAATACGTCCCTCCTTCCAAGTTGTGTGTCTGTGTGATTTAGTTTTCCTTTGAAATTTTATGGGAAAAATGACTGATTTACAGTTCATGGGGGTTGCCTAATCACACATATGAAGTTTTGGACAGATCTGACTTTTTTAACCCCTCGAAACAGCCCCTGAGACACCAATTAAGGCACTTCCGGTTGTCACAGGAAGCTATAAGTCAACACATATCCTCACTGGGCTATGCTTTTACAGAATCCTGAGTTTTAAGTCCTTACGTTAAGAATTGACTGATTTACACAGGGTTGAATGCACTATGTCTATCAAACTGCAGGCAGGTAATGGAAAAACACTTTTAGGGTGATTTTAACCACTTCCGGTTGGTCCAGGAAGCTTAGAATCAACACAGGTAGACCTCATACTGGCCTGATGGACTGTTACCAAAGACAGGTTCATACGGCATTCATAACCCATATAGACTTCAGGTTGAATTTAGGGGTAAAGGCAATGTATTCCTATGGGGAGAGAAATCAATGCAAACTTTTTGAAGTAAACACCATCTTTTAACTATTAAGGGTTAATGCCACACTGTCAACGTTAGGCTTGCACGGATCGGAAGGACCTTAGGAACATACCTGAGGTCGAATTGTGCTTCTCACCCTAACGGTTCTCTCACTGTCACCCAAAAGCAAATGACGTTGTGGGGCAGGCTTCATTTTGGGCCTACTTTTCTAATGGTCGCTGCGCTCAGACCGAGCGAGCTACGGTCAAGCGGGATATCTCGTTGAACTCGGCACGGCCTAGACATTATGTTTATGCCATTGCCTGCTCTCTGTGTCTTTAAGAACCACACTTTTTCACTCCATCCTTGCTGTGTGTGCGTGTGAGAGCTTTTCTTTGACATCTGCTGGGAGAAATGACTGATTTACAGTTCATGAGGGTTACCTAGTCACACATATGAAGTTTTGAAAAGATCTGACCTTTTTAACCCATGGAAACTGCCACTGTGACACCATTAAAGGCACTTCCGGTTGGCACAGGAAGCTATAAATAAACTCATATCATGATTGGGGTATGCCTTTACAGAATCCCGAGTTTTAAGTCTTTACGTTAAGAACTGAGTTATTTACGGAGGGTTTAGTGAGTGTGTGTTATTTCAGAAAATCATAGAAAATCACAGAAATCTCGCAGAGCTCCGCAGCACACTTTAAAAAGATTCGTAAGAACAACCTGCAACTGGATCTGTAACCGTTGAAAAAAACACCTATCCGTGAACATCACCAAGGTGTCGTTATACGATTTCTCTTAAATGACGATAGATAAATGGCTGGTTCTTTTTTTTTATTGACACCGGAGGCTCCTTGACTTTGACGTGAAGTGGAAAAATAATTTCTCTATTTTCATTTTGGACCTTTAATCCCAGATAAATGGCCATAACTCAAAAACCGTTGAGGCCTAGACGCCATCTTGTTCGGGGCCAACTGCCCATTATGCCGCCCCTACGCTCACCGAGTTTCGGCTTCTAAATATTTTCAGTTTTCGAGATAAGGCCCCGTCGTGAATCGTGATGTTTTGTAGCAATAGCCATATGATTGCTTATGCCCTCTTGTGGGAATTTCCGGGACATGGGAAAATGACATAAATCTTATTATTTTTGTAAACGGAAACCGAATGTCCGACAACGTTCATTTGATGACTTCCTGGTAGGTCCGGCCCTGCCGCTCGGCCCGACGCCGTCCGCGAATTTTACAAACGATTTCGGACGTCTAGTAAGGGACCGTACATTTGCAATATGGACTTTCTCACTAACCATACAGGTACTGCCGAATTCTTCCCTTATGTATGGGAATAGGGTCTAAAGTAGTGCACTATATAGGGAATAGGGTCTAAAGTAGTGCACTATATAGGGAATAGGGTCTAAAGTAGTGCACTATATAGGGAATAGGGTCTAAAGTAGTGCACTATATAGGGAATAGGGTCTAAAGTAGTGTACTATGTAGGGAAAAGGGAGTCACTCGGGACACATATTCCCACAATGTGACAGTGACAGTTCATATAAAATAATATGTCAATTGAAATAAATTCATTAGACCCGAATCTAATCTAGACCGTAATCTAATCTAGACCGTAATCTAATCTAGACCGTAATCTAATCTAGACCCTAATCTAATCTAGACCCTAATCTAGACCCTAATCTAATCTAGACCCTAATCTAGACCCTAATCTAGACCCTAATCTAATCTAGACCCTAATCTAATCTAGACCGTAATCTAATCTAGACCCTAATATAATCTAGACCCTAATCTATAACCAAATCTAATCTAGACCCTAATCTAGACCCTAATCTAATCTAGACCCTAATCTAATCTAGACCGTAATCTAATCTAGACCCTAATATAATCTAGACCCTAATCTATAACCAAATCTAATCTAGACCCTAATCTAGACCCTAATCTAATCTAGACCCTAATCTAATCTAGACCCTAATCTGTGGATTTCATGACTGGGAATACAGATGTTAATTTGTTGGTCACAGATACCTGAAAACAAAAGGTAGAGGAGTGGATCAGAAAACCAGTGTCTGACCAGCATTTCCCTCTTGCAGCGCGACTAATCTCCTTGTTATAGTATTGTTGAGGGGTTCAGTACAGACTCCCTGGCCAGCCTGGTCCCCTTCCACTGTGTTATAGTATTGTTGAGGGGTTCAGTACAGACTCCCTGGCCAGCCTGGTCCCCTTCCACTGTGTTATAGTACTGTTGAGGGGTTCAGTACAGACTCCCTGGCCAGCCTGGTCCCCTTCCACTGTGTTATAGTATTGTTGAGGGGTTCAGTACAGACTCCTGGCCAGCCTGGTCCCCTTCCACTGTGTTATAGTACTGTTGAGCCTGGGGGTTCAGTACAGACTCCCTGGCCAGCCTGGTCCCCTTCCACTGTGTTATAGTACTGTTGAGGGGTTCAGTACAGACTCCCTGGCCAGCCTGGTCCCCTTCCACTGTGTTATAGTATTGTTGAGGGGTTCAGTACAGACTCCTGGCCAGCCTGGTCCCCCTTCCACTGTGTTATAGTATTGTTGAGGGGTTCAGTACAGACTCCTGGCCAGCCTGGTCCCCTTCCACTGTGTTATAGTATTGTTGAGGGGTTCAGTACAGACTCCTGGCCAGCCTGGTCCCCTTCCACTGTGTTATAGTATTGTTGAGGGGTTCAGTACAGACTCCCTGACCAGCCTGGTCCCCTTCCACTGTGTTATAGTATTGTTGAGGGTTCAGTACAGACTCCCTGGCCAGCCTGACCCCCTTCCACTGTGTTATAGTATTGTTGAGGGGTTCAGTACAGACTCCCTGGCCCCCTTCCACTGTGTTATAGTATTGTTGAGGGGTTCTTCCATTTCTTCCATATGGATCAGAGGACTGAGGAGATGGGAACACGGCCCAGAAGGATGTTTTTGTGTTTGCTGTAGCTTTGCCCAGATGAGCTCGGGCCACAACCAGACACAGAGCTTCGAGCTATTTCCAGCACTGTCTTATAGACAAGGATGTATTTGAAAACAAACCCCATGCCAAGTAACAGAAATCCCCAAATCTGTGATATTAGTAGCCTGGCTGGCACAGTGTGAGGTATTTAAATAAAAACATATTTGATATTAGTAGCCTGGCTGGCACAGTGTGAGGTATTTAAATAAAAAATACTTGATATTAGTAGCCTGGCTGGCACAGTGTGAGTAATTTAAATAAAAACATATTTGATATTAGTAGCCTGGCTGGCACAGTGTGTTACAACAATCACACATCTGTGATATTAGTAGCCTGGCTGGCACAGTGTGAGTAATTTAAATACAAAAATCTTTGATATTAGTAGCCTGACTGGCTAAACTTGAACCTGTATAAACCCACTGGACACACACTGGTTGAATCAACGTCTATTCCACGTCATTTCAATGACATTACATCGAATTCCAACGCGGAATAGACGTTGGAATTGAGGTCTGTGCCCAGTGGGGAAGGTTGTCTATTGTTTTAATCTGTGTCATCAATTATCTTTGGAGGCTTAATATAATTATGCGGTATTAGTGTGATGTATTATACATGAGCAATTTTCACCTCCCACATATTCCACGTCTTGTAATTCAATCAGGGTTTTATTATTCATGTCTGGTGTTTCCGACCTGCGTTGGTGAATACGAGATGGAAAATGAACCTGTTTAATTTAACCACGCCCGAAAGAGAACAGGACAGGCTTAGCATGTTCAAACGAGCCCCATAGTATGTGAATATAGTTTGTTACATGTTTTTCACTATTGATTCAAAACCCCTATTCCCTATTGCGTATAGGGCCCTGCTCTAAAGTAGTGCACTATGTAGGGAATAGGGTTCTAAGGCTCTGGTCTAAAGTAGTGTACTATATAGGGAATATGGCCTGGTCTAAAGTAGTGTACTATATAGGGAATATGGTTCTATAGGGTCCTGGTCTAAAGTAGTGTACTATATAGGGAATATGGTTCTATAGGGGCTCTGGTCTAAAGTAGTGTACTATATAGGGAATATGGTTCTATAGGGCCCTGGTCTAAAGTAGTGCACTACATAGGGAATAGGGTTCTATAGGGCTCTGGTCTAAAGTAGTGTACTATATAGGGAATATGGTTCTATAGGGCTCTGGTCTAAAGTAGTGTTCTATATAGGGAATATGGTTCTATAGGGGCTCTGGTCTAAAGTAGTGTACTATATAGGGAATAGGGTTCTAGTGCACTACATAGGGCTAGGGGCTCTGGTCTAAAGTAGTGTACTATATAGGGAATATGGTTCTATAGGGCTCTGGTCTGGTTCTATATAGGGAATAAAGTAGTAGTGCACTAAATAGGGAATAGGGTTCTATAGGGCTCTGGTCTAAAGTAGTGCACTATATATAGGAATATGGTTCTATAGGGCTCTGGAATAGGGTTCTATAGGGTTCTAAGGGGCTCTGGTCTAAAGTAGTGTACTATATAGGAATATGGTTCTATAGGGCCCTGGTCTAAAGTAGTGTTCTATAGGGCCCTGGTCTAAAGTAGTGTACTATATAGGGAATAGGGTTCTATAGGGCTACTGTCTAAATTAGTGTACTATATAGGGAATAGGGTTCTATAGGGCTCTGGTCTAATGAATAGGGTTCTATAGGGCTACAGTCTACTATATAGGGAATAGGGTGCCATAGGGCCATGGCCTAAAGTAGTGCACTATATAATGAATAGGGTTCCATAAGGCTCTGGTCTAAAGTAGTGCACTATTTAAGGAATAGGGTTCCATATGGCTCTGGTCTAAAGTAGTGCACTATGTTGGGAATAGGGTCCTATATGGTACGCATCCATATAATGTAGTCAGAGGTGAGGGTCTGTGAAATCACTCACCATCTGTCTGTTTTATACTCCAACAGGTGTGCTGCAGTAACTGACTGAGTCTAATAAGAACATGGAATCAGTTCAGTAGAAAAGTAATGTCTATTCAGATGTGATTCCTTAAAGATAGACACTAGATTAAGATGTTCAGATGAAACCCACCAATAGCCGGCCGGCAAACAATACAGCCAGACAGCCAGACAGCCAGACAGCCAGACAGACAGACAGACAGACAGACAGACAGACAGACAGACAGACAGACAGACAGACAGACATGACAGACTGGCCGGCAAACAGACAGACAGACAGACAGACAGACAGACAGACAGACAGACAGACAGACAGACAGACAGACAGACAGAGTCACAAGTCACTGCCTTCATCTTCCCACGATCTCTCTGCCCTTTCAAGTGTCAAACTGTATGTTAATCTCTACGGGACGGGTGTCCCTAAACCGGGATGGGTGTCCCTAAACTGGGACGGGTGTCTCTAAACTGGGACGGGTGTCCCTAAACTGGGATGGGTGTCCCTAAACTGGGATGGGTGTCCCTAAACTGGGACGGGTGTCCCATGGGTGTCGCTAAACTGGGATGGTGTCCCTAAACTGGGGGTTTCCCTAAACTGGGACGGGTGTCCCTAAACTGGGACGGGTGTCCCTAAACTGGGATGGGTGTCCCTAAACCTGGGATGGGTGTCCCTAAACTGGGATGGGTGTCCCTAAACTGGGACGGGTGTCCCTAAACTGGGATGGGTGTCCCTAAACTGGGACGCTTGGTAACCCTAGAATGACATTAATCTCTAAGGGACGGGTGTCCCTAAACCGGGATGGGTGTCCCTAAACTGGTGTCCCTAAACTGGGGGTGTCCCTAAACTGGGATGGGTGTCCTTAAACTGGGATGGGTGTCCCTAAACTGGGATGGGTGTCCCTAAACTGGGATGGGTGTCCCTAAACTGGGATGGGTGTCGCTAAACTGGGATGGGTGTCCCCTGTCCCTAAACTGGGACGGGTGTCCCTAAACTGGGGACGGGTGTCCCTAAACTGGGGACAGGTGTCCCTAAACTGGGATGGGTGTCCCTAAACTGTTGCTAAACTGGGATGGTGTCCCTAAACTGGGATGGGTGTCCCTAAACTGGGATGGGTGTCCCTAAACTGGGACGGGTGTCCCTAAACTGGGATGGGTGTCCTTAAACTGGGATGGGATGGGTGTCGCTAAACTGGGATGGGTGTCCCTAAACTGGGATGGGTGTCGCTAAACTGGGACGGGTGTCCCTAAACTGGGATGGGTGTCCCTAAACTGGGATGGGTGTCCCTAAACTGGGATGGGTGTCCCTAAACTGGGATCGGTGTGTCCCTAAACTGGGATGGTGTCCCTAAACTGGGATGGGTGTCCCTAAACTGGGATGGGTGTCCCTAAACGGTGTCCCTAAACTGGGATGAGTGTCCCTAAACTGGGATGAGTGTCCCTAAACTGGGACGGGTGTCCCTAAACTGGGATGAGTGTCCCTAAACTGGGATGAGTGTCCCTAAACTGGGACGGGTGTCCCTAAACTGGGACGGGTGTCCCTAAACCGGGACGGGTGTCCCTAAACTGGGACGCTTGTTGCTAACCTGCGCTAATGTAACTAGCATGACGTTCTATACAACAGCCAACTTTCCGGGACATAGACATGTCTTACATGGGCAGAAAGCTTATTAAATTATTGTAAATCTAACTGCAGTGTCCAATTAACAGTAGCTATTAAAGTTTAAATAAATACCATGCTATTGTTTGAGGAGACAAGAACAAACAACTTCTGTCACGGCAACTGGTTTGATACATTTACCTCTGAAGGTAAATAACATTCAGTAATCTTGCTCTGATTTGTCATCCCGAGGTTCAGGGATGAATTGTACCATCGTTTTGTTTGATAAAATTATTTTTGTGTTCAAATGTAGGAACTGGGTTTTACAGTTTGAACCCAAACTGCTGTCTCTGGCTCCACACCCTCCCCGCCCGGCCATCTCGATGTTTGAAAGTTAGTGTATAAGCTAATGTTCCATCACTTATGACATTCCTGGGAGTGTTTAAACCCCCAAAAAAATATTACCATATAATATTTGCATGTTCTCTATAGTTATGTACTTGAAAATGTATCAATTGACCAATTCGGCACATTTGGGAAAACTCCTGGCAGACATGATACAGAATAGTGTGCAGTGATGTAATTCTTCACTGGATCAGTCGGAAACTTTGCACACACGCTGCTGCCATCTAGTGGCCAACATCTAAATTACACCTAGACTCCTATCTGAATGTATGGCCTTTTCTCTTGAATTTCAAAGATGATGGAGAAGAAAGTCAGAAAACAAAAACAAAATTGGTTTGTATTATCTTACATCAGATCTAATGTGTTATATTCTCCTACATTAATTTCACATTTCCACAAACTTCAAAGTGTTTTTCAAATTATATAAAAAATGCATGTGCAGTGGGGAAAAACAGTATTTAGTTCAGCCACCAACTGTGCAAGTTCTCCCACTTAAAAAGATGAGAGAGGCCTGTAATTTTCATCATAGGTACACTTCAACTATGACTGACAAAATGAGATAAAAAAATCTAGAAAATCACATTGTAGGATTTTTAATTAATGTATTTGCAAATTATGATGTAATTTCAGGTTAAATAAATATTTTTTAAAAAGGTACAATCCTTAAAGTAACAACTGGCATTTTGTTTTGTATCAGACATCTGAATGACAACATCACTGTGTGTTTTGTACCAGATTTCTGAATGACAACACCACTCTGTTGGAGGAACATTGCCTTCATTTATTGGTTACCCATGCATACCCCACAATACATGCTACAAAGGGTTCACAATCCCTAAGTCCAGAACAGACTATTGGAGGCTCACAGCACTACATAGAGCCATGACTACATGGAACTCTATTCCACAGTATTACATAGAGCCATGACTACATGGAACTCTATTCCACAGTACTACATAGAGCCATGACTACATGGAACTCTATTCCACAGTACTACATAGAGCCATGACTACATGGACCTCTATTCCACAGTACTACATAGAGCCATGACTACATGGAACTCTATTCCACAGTACTACATAGAGCCATGACTACATGGAACTCTATTCCACAGTACTACATAGAGCCATGACTACATGGAACTCTATTCCACAGTCCTACATAGAGCCATGACAACATGGAACTCTATTCCACAGTGCCACATAGAGCCATGACTACATGGAACTCTATTCCACAGTACTACATAGAGCCATGACTACATGGAACTCTATTCCACAGTACTACATAGAGCCATGACGACATGGAACTCTATTCCACAGTCCTACATAGAGCCATGACTACATGGAACTCTATTCCACAGTACTACATAGAGCCATGACTACATGGAACTCTATTCCACATCAAGTTACTGGTGCATACAACCAGGGCACTTCTACAGGAACATTATATGATTTTTTTTTAAAAGCCACGAAGAAGAATGGGAGAACAACATCATCTCCTGGTTCCAGAGCCCTCGTAGTGAGCTGGTAAATCATTGTAGTGTGAAAACGGTTTGAACATCGTACGTGTCTGAGAGACGGTGAATTATCTGCCCGACGTCGCCAGAGAGACACGCTGCTGTTCTTAAATTGTTCATGAGATCGACTCGTGAAGTGAGAACGTGTCTCTTTCATTATTCCACTGTATCAAGGAGAAGAGGTGCTTCTGCAACAGATTAGCTGTGTTACGGAGGGGTGTGTTCGTTTAGCTGTGTTAGGGAGGGGTGTGTTCGTTTAGCTGTGTTACAGAGGGGTGTGTTCGTTTAGCTGTGTTAGGGAGGGGTGTGTTCGTTTAGCTGTGTTAGGGAGGGTGTGTTCGTTTAGCTGTGTTAGGGAGGGTGTGTTCATTTAGCTGTGTTAGGGATGGGTGTGTTCGTTTAGCTGTGTTACGGAGGGGTGTGTTCGTTTAGCTGTGTTAGGGAGGGGTGTGTTCATTTAGCTGTGTTACGGAGGGTGTGTTCACTTAGCTGTGTTACGGAGGGGTGTGTTCGTTTAGCTGTGTTACAGAGGGGTGTGTTCGTTTAGCTGTGTTAGGGAGGGGTGTGTTCATTTAGCTGTGTTAGGGAGGGGTGTGTTCATTTAGCTGTGTTAGGGAGGGGTGTGTTCGTTTAGCTGTGTTACGGAGGGGTGTGTTCATTTAGCTGTGTTACGGAGGGGTGTGTTCATTTAGCTGTGTTACGGAGGGTGTGTTCACTTAGCTGTGTTAGGGAGGGGTGTGTTCATTTAGCTGTGTTACGGAGGGGTGTGTTCATTTAGCTGTGTTACGGAGGGGTGTGTTCGTTTAGCTGTGTTAGGTAGGGGTGTGTTAATTTAGCTGTGTTAGGGAGGGGTGTGTTCATTTAGCTGTGTTAGGGAGGGGTGTGTTCGTTTAGCTGTGTTACGGAGGGGTGTGTTCATTTAGCTGTGTTAGGGAGGGTGTGTTCGTTTAGCTGTGTTAGGGAGGGGTGTGTTCATTTAGCTGTGTTAGGGAGGGGTGTGTTCATTTAGCTGTGTTAGGGAGGGGTGTGTTCGTTTAGCTGTGTTAGGGAGGGGTGTGTTCATTTAGCTGTGTTACGGAGGGGTGTGTTCATTTAGCTGTGTTAGGGAGGGTGTGTTCATTTAGCTGTGTTACGGAGGGGTGTGTTCATTTAGCTGTGTTAGGGAGGGGTGTGTTCATTTAGCTGTGTTACGGAGGGGTGTGTTCATTTAGCTGTGTTAGGGAGGGGTGTGTTCATTTAGCTGTGTTAGGGAGGGGTGTGTTCGTTTAGCTGTGTTAGGGAGGGGTGTGTTCATTTAGCTGTGTTAGGGAGGGGTGTGTTCGTTTAGCTGTGTTAGGGAGGGTGTGTTCGTTTAGCTGTGTTAGGGAGGGGTGTGTTCGTTTAGCTGTGTTACGGAGGGGTGTGTTCGTTTAGCTGTGTTAGGGAGGGTGTGTTCATTTAGCTGTGTTAGGGATGGTGTGTTCGTTTAGCTGTGTTAGGGAGGGGTGTGTTCATTTAGCTGTGTTAGGGATGGGTGTGTTCGTTTAGCTGTGTTACGGAGGGGGTGTGTTCATTTAGCTGTGTTAGGGAGGGGTGTGTTCGTTTAGCTGTGTTAGGGAGGGGTGTGTTCGTTTAGCTGTGTTAGGGAGGGGTGTGTTCGTTTAGCTGTGTTAGGGAGGGGTGTGTTCATTTAGCTGTGTTAGGGAGGGGTGTGTTCGTTTAGCTGTGTTAGGGAGGGGTGTGTTCGTTTAGCTGTGTTAGGGAGGGGTGTGTTCGTTTAGCTGTGTTAGGGAGGGGTGTGTTCGTTTAGCTGTGTTAGGGAGGGGTGTGTTCGTTTAGCTGTGTTAGGCAGGGGTGTGTTCGTTTAGCTGTGTTAGGGAGGGGTGTGTTCATTTAGCTGTGTTAGGGAGGGGTGTGTTCGTTTAGCTGTGTTAGGGAGGGGTGTGTTCGTTTAGCTGTGTTAGGGAGGGGTGTGTTCGTTTAGCTGTGTTAGGGAGGGGTGTGTTCGTTTAGCTGTGTTAGGGAGGGGTGTGTTCGTTTAGCTGTGTTATTATGTGTAGCCTGTCAGTGCTAGTCTGAAGATAACGTAGCATCACAGCTAGCATTTGTAGCCTGTCAGTATTAGTCATATGATAATGTAGCATCACAGCTAGCATGTGTAGCCTGTCAGTATTAGTCATATGATAATGTAGCATCACAGCTAGCATTTGTAGCCTGTCAGTATTAGTCATATGATAACGTAGCATCACAGCTAGCATGTGTAGCCTGTCAGTGCTAGTTAATCCTCCAGCAATTTTCAAGCAATTCTCATCATTTTAGAAAAGTAATAGTTTTTGCCAAGAACCTTAATTTTATGCCACTATTTATACAATATAATTGTGATATTAGTAGAAATTAACAACCTAAATCATTCGTAAATCATTGATAACATGACCTTGACAAACCTAATTGCCAGTCTATAATTATCTCCAGGATTGTAATGTGAATATTACATCTGCCTATTCAAAACCGGCTCCATTTTTTTTATTTTTACATAACAATGTGCTCCCATATTAACATTCAGACAAGGTTTCACCACAAAATAATTTAAGAAAATGAAAAAACTATAATAAAATCCACTTCTCAATTGGTCTGTCAGAGGAAATAAACAGCAATGAATGGTCTGCATCTCAAATGGCACCCTATTCCCTATTATAGTACACTACATAAGGTTGGAAGTAGTGCACTACATAGGGAATAGGGTGCCACGTGGGATGCATCTGGAGTTGACAACGAAGAAGAGAGAAATTCAAAACGTCTCCTTCATGTCTTCTAAATCCTCGGGTTCCATTTCAAAGTAAAAAGCGCTGAGGCGTGGAAACACACCTGTTTGGGGTCAACCCACATTCATCCACTATGAAAACAACCTGACTTGTCGTTTAGAAAGCGATCAAAGACTCTCTCGGGCTGACAAGCCGACGAGCACAACACTTCCTCATAGCTGTTGTTTCTTCTTCTTCTTTATTCTCCATTTCACAAAGTCCTTTTATGCAAATCCTCCGTCCCGCAAAATATTCACCTGTGAATTAATGAAGAGGAATGAGAAGGAGTGAGGCCCTAAGCTCGTATAGGAGACAATGGACTAGACTCTTAGAGATATATATATATATATATATATATATATATATATATATATACACACACACACACACACACACACACACACACACACACACACACACACACACACACACACACACACACACACACACACACACACACACACACAGCGCTACACACACAGAGAGACACACACACACACAGCGCTACACACACAGAGAGACACACACACACACACACACACACACACACACACACACACACACACACACACACACACACACACACACACACTGAGAAACACACACACACACAGAGAGAGGAGAAATGACATATCCTATCTCACTTCAAATATTTGTCTGTTTGAGGTATTCATGAGGATGAATGGCAGTGTGAATAGCCACTATCGTTGTTTATTTTGCATGAATAAACACCGCCGGCAATCTCAATCTATTTGTTCAAGTAGAAACGAGGCCAAATATAGAGGCAGAACAATCATCTTCTTCAAGTGCGGGTGCTAAAACAACCAGGGAGGACGAAGGAGACGTTGTACGGGTCGCATGGACCCTTTTTACGCCTAGTGACGTCAACACAAAGATCATTCAAATAGGACAACATTGGTTTAAAAATAAATAAAAAAAATAAATAAAAAATAGCCATCTGTGGGTTTATGAGAATATAAATTGCTTTAGTTTTCTTAGAACAGAGAAAGGTGATGCATTTATCATTCCTGTGAGGAATGATGAGTAATTTCAGCTATATCTTCTACTGAACCTATGAATAAGGATGAGGAGGAATTTCAGCTATATCTTCTCCTGAACCTGTGAGGAATGATGAGGAATTTCAGCTATATCTTCTCCTGAACCTGTGAGGAATGATGAAGAGGAATTTCAGCTATATCTTCTCCTGAACCTGTGAGGAACGATGAGGAGGAATTTCAGCTATATCTTCTCGTGAACCTGTGAGGAATGAATGAGGAATGATGAGGGAATTTCAGCTATATCTTCTCCTGAACCTGTGAGGAATGATGAGGAGGAATTTCAGCTATATCTTCTCCTGAACCTGTGAGGAACGATGAGGAGGAATTTCAGCTATATCTTCTCCTGAACCTGTGAGGAATGATGAGGAGGAATTTCAGCTATATCTTCTCCTGAACCTGTGAGGAAGGGTGAGGAGGAATTTCAGCTTATCTTCCATCCTGTTTTCCCTTAACCTAGCCTCTTAACCTGTGTGTGTGTGTGTGTGTGTGTGTGTGTGTGAGGAAGTGTGTGTGTGTGTGTGTGTGTGTGTGTGTGTGTGTGAGGAGGGGAGGACAGCTCATACCCTCCAGAGGGAGAGGAATGCCCTCCGGAGAGGAAGAGGACAGCTATATCTTCTCCTGAACCTCCGGAGGGAGAGGACAGGTCCTGAACCTGAGGGAGAGGACAGGTCAACCCTCCGGGAGGATTTCAGCTATACAGGTCAACCTACCTGAGGGGAGAGGAGGAATTTCAGCTCAACCCTCCGGACCTGTGAGGAGGACAGCTATATCTTCTCCTGAACCTGAGGGAGAGGACAGGAATTTCAGCCCTCCGGAGGGAGGACAGGTCAGCCCTCCGGACCTGAGGACAGGTCAACCTACCTGAGGGAGAGGACAGGTCAACCCTCCGGAGGGAGAGGACAGGTCAACCCTCCGGAGGGAGAGGACAGGTCAACCCTCCGGAGGGAGAGGACAGGTCAACCCTCCGGAGGGAGAGGACAGGTCAACCAGAGAACCAAAACAGGACCACATCTCACATCACTTGGCTTAAAACATCTTGATTTGTAAAATTAACACGAAGCTTTGTTTTCCTGTAACGCCTGCAATCACTACGGACATGATGTCTTTCAATATGCCCGTTCACATGAATGAGCTATTCTGGACAGGCACTACGAAGCCAGCCTGATTACCCTAGCTCTGGTCCTTATCCCAGCATACCAGGAAGTTACCGAGAAGGAGAGAGAGAGAAACAGGAAACGAAGCAAACGACGCGCTCATCCATAACGTTGACAAGTATAATAAACGTTGCTTCATTTAAACATGAGCGCTTGTCTGTATATTCTTTACACCTTAAACTGTTACTGGGAGACAATAATAAAGTGTGTGTGTGTCTCTCTGTGTGTGTGTCTCTCTCTGTGTGTGTGTGTGTGTGTGTGTGTGTGTGTGTGTGTGTGTGTGTGTGTGTGTGTGTGTGTGTGTGTGTGTGTGTGTGTGTGTGTGTGTGTGTGTGTGTGTCTCTCTGTGTGTGTGTGTGTGTCTCTCTGTGTGTGTGTGTGTGTGTGTGTGTGTGTGTGTGTGTGTGTGTGTGTGTCTTTAAACTGTGACGGGAGACAAGAATAAAGGGTGTGAAATGTATGTACTGAGATAGAGAGGTTAACTTGTGTGTGATCCACATTGTTGTGTGTGTGTGTGTGTGTGTGTGTGTGTGTGTGTGTGTGTGTGTGTGTGTGTGTGTGTGTGTGTGTGTGTGTGTGTGTGTGTGTGTGTGTGTGTGTGTGTGTGTGTGTCAGTAATGAACTTCTCCATCACATCTTGTAATCACTACACTAAACACTTTGTTTTCCTTTATCTCTTGTAATCAGTTGTCTTGTAGAACACAAGTGTAACGGAACATGACTGTTAGACTCTAATCCATCAACATGACTGTTAGACTGTCAACATGACTGTTAGACTCTGTCAACATGTGTGTGTGTGTGACTGTAGACTCTAATCCATCAACATGACTGTTAGTGTGTCAATCCATCAACATGACTGTTAGACTCTAATCCATCAACATGTGTGTGTGACTGTGTCTAATCCATCAACATGACTGTAGACTCTAATCCATCAACATGTCTGAGTGTGTAATCCATCAACATGACTGTGTCTTTAAACTGTTACTGACGGGAGACAAGAATCAAATGACTGTTAGACTCTAATGTATGTACTGAGATCAACATGACTGTTAGTTAACATCAACATGACTGTTAAACTCTAATCCACATGACTGTTGTTAACCATCAACATGACTGTTAGACTCTAATCCATCAACATGACTGTGTGACTCTGTTCAACATGACTGTTAAACGCATGACTGTTAGGTCAGTCAACATGACTGTTAACTCTCCATCAACATCTTGTAATCACTACTCTAAACACTTTGTTTTCCTTTATCTCTTATGTATGACTCAGTTGACTGTTAGACTCTTCATCAACATGACTTTAGGATTCTCATGACTGTTAGAATCCACAACATGACTGTTGACTCTAATCCATCAAATGACTTTATTTATTCCAGCTTTATTAACGGAACATGACTGTTAGACTCTAATCCATCAACATGACCGTTAGTCTCTAATCCATCAACATGACTGTTGGACTCTAATCCATCAACATGACTGTTATGACTCTAATCCATCAACATGACTGTAGACTCTAATCCATCAACATGACTAGACTCTAATCCATCAACATGACTGTTAGAGTCTTATTCAACTGTTAGATCTAACTGTTGTTAGACTCTAATCCATCAACATGACTGTTAGAGTCTTATTCATCATGACTGTTAGACTCTAATCCATCAACATGACTGTTAGACTCTAATCCATCAACATGACTGTTAGACTCTAATCCATCAACATGACTGTTAGACTCTAATTCATCAACATGACTGTTAGACTCTAATCCATCAACATGACTGTTAGACTCTAATCCATCAACATGATTCATCATTAATCCATCATGACTGTAAGACTCTCAACAATTCATCAACATGACTGTTAGACTCTAATCCATCAACATGACTGTTAGACTCTAATCCATCAACATGACTGTTAGACTCTTCATCAACATGACTGTTAGACTCTTATTCAACATGACTGTTAGACTCTTCATCAACATGACTGTTAGACTCTTCCATCAACATGACTGTTAGACTCTAATCCATCAACATGACTGTTCGACTCTAATCCATCAACATGACTGTTAGACTCTAATTCATCAACATGACTGTTAGACTCTTCATCAACATGACTGTAAGACTCTAATCCATCAACATGACTGTTAGACTCTAATCCATCAACATGACTGTTAGACTCTAATCCTAATCCATCAACATGACTGTTAGACTCTAATCCATCAACATGACTGTTAGACTATTCATCAACATGACTGTTAGACTCTAATCATCAACATGACTGTTAGACTCTAATCCATCAACATGACTGTTAGACTCTAATCCATCAACATGACTGTTAGACTCTAATCCATCAACATGACTGTTAGACAACATCTAATCCATCAACATGACTGTTAGACTCTTCATCATCAACATGACTGTTAGACTCTAATCCATCAACATGACTGTTAGACTCTAATCCATCAACATGACTGTTAGACTCTTCATCAACATGACTGTTAGACTCTAATCCATCAACATGACTGTTAGACTCTAATCCATCAACATGACTGTTAGACTCTTCATCAACATGACTGTTAGACTCTAATCCATCAACATGACTGTTAGACTCTAATCCATCAACATGACTGTTAGACTCTCCATCAACATGACTGTTAGACTCTAATCCATCAACATGACTGTTAGGCTCTAATCCATCAACATGACAGTCTATTCAACAGACAGTTCTCCTCTCTAGTCTCAACCTGACTCTTCTACAGGTTAGACGGTATCCATCCTGTTCTCTAACCAGACATCAGTTCTTAATCCATCAACATGACTGTTCTCTAATCCAATCATACATCCCTAGACTCTAACCAGACATCTGTTAGTTCTTCTCAACAGACCTTCTCTCTATCCCTCTCTAATCCATCAACATCAGTTCTTCTCTAGACCTCTCTATCCCTCTAACCAGACATCAGTTCTTCTCTAGATCCTTCTGACTCTATCTCCTCTCAACCAGACATCAGTTCTTCTCTAGACCTTCTCTCTCATCCATCAGTCTAATCAGACATCAGTTCTTCTCTAGTCTCCCTGTCTTCTCGTCTAGTCTTCTCTATCCCTCTAACCAGACATCAGTTATTCTCTAGACCTTCTCTCTATCCCTCTCTAATCAGACATCAGTTCTTATCTAGACCTTCTCTCTATCCCTCTAACCAGACATCAGTTCTTCTCTAGACCTTCTCTCTATCCCTCTCTAACCAGACATCAGTTCTTCTCTTAGGCCTTCTATCAATCCCTCTCTAACCAGACATCAGTTCTTCTCTAGCCTTCTCTCTATCCCTCTCTAATCAGACATCAGTTCTCCTCTAGTCTCCCAGTCTTCTAACAGGTCTCTTCCGGTATCCATTCCTCTCTAACCAGACATCAGTTCTAGTCTAACCCTAGGCCTTCTCTCTATTCCTCTCTAACCAGACATCAGTTCTTCCCTATGCCTTCTCTCTATTCCTCTCTAACCAGACATCAGTTCTTCCTCTAGGCCTTCTCTCTATTCCTCTCTGACCAGACATCAGTTCTCCTCTAGGCCTTCTCTCTAACCAGACAAAGGTTCATGGTCAGTCTTGCCAGTAACTTTCCAGACATGCTTATTACTTATAAATTCATAATGAGAAGAGATGAGACAAAGGAAAGAGAGAGAAGATAATAAAATAGTTAAAGAGAGAAGAGAGGAGAAGAGAAGAGAAGAGGAAGAGGAGAGGAGCGGAGAGGAGAGCTTCTCAACAGCTCTTTTTCCAAGTAGTGTGTAATAAAATGTGTGTTGTTAGGGAGCTTAGCTTGAAGAGATCTAATGAGCATTAAACCCACTCTCTGTGTCACACTTGTCTTAGCCAGACCCATCTGCCAGCTGGGGAGAGACTGCCTTAATTGTTTTGCAGAGCTTATTCCGCATCTAAACCGAGAGGTTGCTTCTTTCTGAGTGAGTGGTCAGGTGCAGACTTAGTGATATGAGGCCCCAAGGCAGGCAGAGGCCAGTCTGAAGCCCTCCCCAAGGCAGAGGCCAGTCTGAAGCCCTCCCCAAGCCAGAGAGCCAGCCCTCTGAAGCCCTGGAGCCCCCCAAGGCAGAGGCCTGTCTGGAGCCCTCCCCAAGGTCTGAGCCCTCCCAGAGGCCAGTCTGGAGCCCTCCCCAAGGCAGAGGCCAGTCTGGAGCCCTCCCCAAGGTCAGAGGCCAGTCTGAAGCCCTCCCCAAGGCAGAGGCCAGTCTGGAGCCCTCCCCAAGGCAGAGGCCAGTCTGGAGCCCTCCCCAAGGCAGAGGCCAGTCTGGAGCCCTCCCCAAGGCAGAGGCCAGTCTGGAGCCCTCCCCAAGGCAGAGGCCAGTCTGGAGCCCTCCCCAAGGCAGAGGCCAGTCTGGAGCCCTCCCCAAGGCAGAGGCCAGTCTGGAGCCCTCCCCAAGTCAGAGGCCAGTCTGGAGCCCTCCCCAAGGCAGAGGCCAGTCTGGAGCCCTCCCCAAGGCAGAGGCCAGTCTGGAGCCCTCCCCAAGGCAGAGGCCAGTCTGGAGCCCTCCCCAAGTCAGAGGCCAGTCTGGAGCCCTCCCCAAGTCAGAGGCCAGTCTGGAGCCCTCCCCAAGTCAGAGGCCAGTCTGGAGCCCTCCCCAAGGCAGAGGCCAGTCTGGAGCCCTCCCCAAGGCAGAGGCCAGTCTGGAGCCCTCCCCAAGGCAGAGGCCAGTCTGGAGCCCTCCCCCAAGGCAGAGGCCAGTCTGGAGCCCTCCCCAAGGCAGAGGCCAGTCTGAAGCCCTCCCCAAGGCAGAGGCCAGTCTGGAGCCCTCCCCAAGGCAGAGGCCAGTCTGGAGCCCTCCCCAAGGCAGAGGCCAGTCTGGAGCCCTCCCCAAGGCAGAGGCCAGTCTGGAGCCCTCCCCAAGGCAGAGGCCAGTCTGGAGCCCTCCCCAAGGCAGAGGCCAGTCTGGAGCCCTCCCCAAGGCAGAGGCCAGTCTGGAGCCCTCCCCAAGGCAGAGGCCAGTCTGGAGCCCTCCCCTTTATCTGGAGTAAAGACATGTAATTGAACTGAACAAATCTATCACCTTCTAATGCCCTCCCCGTCATGTTTTCATCTGATTGTCAATTAAATCACTTCAAAAAGTAGGTTACTTTCGCACATTCACCCCAACATATTCCAACATCTGAACAGTGCACTGTGCAACCGCCAAACTTTCCTTCAATTCAGCAATTGTCTAAAACTATCGCACTGGAGAAAATATCCAAACAAGAGAATCTGCGCCCCTCTTTTCTTACTCTAGCCGTAGCCCATGTATCTGATGCTGTCTGGACAAAAAGAGGATGATATGCCATAATATTTTTGGCCAGGCAGCATCAGGCACACGTCCTCGGCCTCCATGACGATGGCGGTATTATCAGAAGCACCTGTCTTTTTAACTAAATAAATGTGTATCGTATCCCCTAGAGGATAAGGGCCAGGGGCAGAGGGTTTCTACTAAACTAAGTGTAGCCCCCCCTAGAGGGGAAGGGCCAGAGGGCAGGGGGCAGAGGGTTTCTACTAAACTAATTGTATCCCCTTAGAGGGTAAGGGCCAGGGGCAGAGGGTTTCTACTAAACTAATCATATCCCCCCCCTAAACAAAGTTCCCCTACAGGGGCAGAGGGTTTCTAAAGTATCCCCCTAGAGGGTGTCAACTAAACGAATTGTATCCCCCTAGAGGGTAAGGGCCAGGGGCAGAGGGTTTCTACTAAACTAATCATATCCCCCTAGAGGGTAAGGGCCAGGGGCAGAGGGTTTCTACTAAACTAATCATATCCCCCTAGAGGGGAAGGGCCAGGGGCAGAGGGTTTCTACTAAACTAATCATATCCCCCTAGAGGGTAAGGGCCAGGGGCAGAGGGTTTCTACTAAACTAATCATATCCCCCTAGAGGGTAAGGGCCAGGGGCAGAGGGTTTCTACTAAACTAATCATATCCCCCTAGAGGGTAAGGGCCAGGGGCAGAGGGTTTCTACTAAACTAATCATATCCCCCTAGAGGGTAAGGGCCAGGGGCAGAGGGTTTCTACTAAACTAATCATATCCCCCTAGAGGGTACTGGAGAAAAGGGCCAGGGGCAGAGGGTTTCTACTAAACTAATCATATCCCCCTAGAGGGTACTAAGGGCCAGGGGCAGAGGGTTTCTACTAAACTAATCATATCCCCCTAGAGGGTAAGGGCCAGGGGCAGAGGGTTTCTACTAAACTAATCATATCCCCCTAGAGGGTAAGGGCCAGGGGCGGAGGGTTTCTACTAAACTAATCATATCCCCCTAGAGGGTAAGGGCCAGGGGCAGAGGGTTTCTACTAAACTAATCGTATCCCCCTAGAGAGTTTCTACTAAACTAATCATATCCCCCTAGAGGGTTTCTACTAAACTAATCATATCCCCCTAGAGGGTAAGGGCCAGGTGCAGAGGGTTTCTACTAAACTAATCATATCCCCCTAGAGGGTAAGGGCCAGGGGCAGAGGGTTTCTACTAAACTAATCATATCCCCCTAGAGGGTAAGGGCCAGGGGCAGAGGGTTTCTACTAAACTAATCATATCCCCCTAGAGGGTAAGGGCCAGGGGCAGAGGGTTTCTACTAAACTAATCATATCCCCCTAGAGGGTAAGGGCCAGGGGCAGAGGGTTTCTACTAAACTAATCATATCCCCCTAGAGGGTAAGGGCCAGGGGCAGAGGGTTTCTACTAAACTAATCGTATCCCCGTGATCTGGCAGAGGGTTTCTAGCTATAATGACTGATCGGTTATTAGCTTGTTAACTAGCCATATTGAGGATTTCTACTAACTAAGCTATAATGACTGAGGGTTTTACTAAACTAAGCATATCCCCCTAGAGGGTTAACTAGCTATAATAACATATCCCCCGGTTATTAGGGGCAGAGGGTTTGTTAACTAGCTATAATGACTGAGGGTTTTATAATGACTTGTTAACTAGCTATAATGACTGATCAGTTATTAGCTTGTTAACTAGCTATAATGACTGATCGGTTATTAGCTTGTTAACTAGCTATAATGACTGATCTGTTATTAGCTTGTTAACTAGCTATAATGACTGATCGGTTATTAGCTTGTTAACTAGCTATAATGACTGATCGGTTATTAGCTTGTTAACTAGCTATAATGACTGATCGGTTATTAGCTTGTTAACTAGCTATAATGACTGAGGGGTTATTAGCTTGTTAACTAGCTATAATGACGTGATCTGTCGTTAACTAGCTATAATGACTGATCGGTTATTAGCTTGTTAACTAGCTATAATGACGTGATCTGTCGTTAACTAGCTATAATGACTGATCGGTTATTAGCTTGTTAACTAGCCATATTGACGTAGAGGGTTATCTAGCTTGTTAACTAGCTATAATGACTGATCGGTTATTAGCTTGTTAACTAGCCATAATGACTGATCGGTTATTAGCTTGTTAACTAGCTATAATGACTGATCGGTTATTAGCTTGTTAACTAGCTATAATGACTGATCGGTTATTAGCTTGTTAACTAGCTATAATGACTGATCGGTTATTAGCTTGTTAACTAGCTATAATGACTGATCGGTTATTAGCTTGTTAACTAGCTATAATGACTGATCGGTTATTAGCTTGTTAACTAGCTATAATGACTGATCGGTTATTAGCTTGTTAACTAGCTATAATGACTGATCGGTTATTAGCTTGTTAACTAGCTATAATGACTGATCGGTTATTAGCTTGTTAACTAACTATATATTGACGTGATCTGTCGTTAACTAG
>NW_026290794.1:37500-70000 GCF_023373465.1 Oncorhynchus keta
AGACTGGTCACATGTAGTGCACCCTATTCCCTACATAGTACCTATAGACTGGTCACATGTAGTGCACCCTATTCCCGTGTTCCATTCATTTTTTAAATAATTGATACCGGAGACTGATGAGTATTGTGAGGCTTTATGGGTATCCGAGAGCAAAACAGCAAAACAGAGGACACCATCGTGAGATTCTCATCTTTCCATTTAAGGATGGGAATAGTTTTGTAACCTAAACCGTTCGGACGCTACAGACAGAAGATGGCAGAGGAGGCTTGAGATGGTTTCAGTGAGAGAGAAAAAAGATTTTCGGGATGTCACATGGTCTGACAAAACATCGCTCAGGACAGGACAGGACAGGACAGGAGGCGTTAGGTTAAATCACAGGACAGGACAGGACAGGAGGCGTTAGGTTAAATCACAGGACAGGACAGGACAGGAGGCGTTAGGTGAAATCACAGGACAGGACAGGACAGGAGGCGTTAGGTGAAATCACAGGACAGGACAGGACAGGACAGGACAGGACAGGACAGGAGGCGTTAGGTGAAATCACAGGACAGGACAGGACAGGACAGGACAGGAGGCGTTAGGTGAAATCACAGGACAGTTCAGTCCAGAAAAAAATGACCGCGGCCGTTGATATGTGTTTGTGTCCGACGTAATTGCAATCTGGTGGCGTCTATATGAAGGTGTATATAAAATGTGTCCCAAATGGCTCCCTATGTTCTATGGGCCTTGGTCAAAAGTAGTGCACTAAATGGGGAATAGGGAGCTATTTCCTATGGGCCTTGGTCAAAAGTAGTGCACTAAATGGGGAATAGGGAGCTATTTCCTATGGGCCTTGGTCAAAAGTAGTGCACTAAATGGGGAATAGGGAGCTATTTCCTATGGGCCTTGGTCAAAAGTAGTGCACTAAATGGGGAATAGGGAGCTATTTCCTATGGGCCTTGGTCAAAAGTAGTGCACTAAATGGGGAATAGGGAGCTATTTCCTATGGGCCTTGGTCAAAAGTAGTGCACTAAATGGGGAATAGGGAGCTATTTCCTATGGGCCTTGGTCAAAAGTAGTGCACTAAATGGGGAATAGGGAGCTATTTCCTATGGGCCTTGGTCAAAAGTAGTGCACTAAATGGGGAATAGGGAGCTATTTCCTATGGGCCTTGGTCAAATGTAGTGCACTAAATGGGGAATAGGGAGCTATTTCCTATGGGCCTTGGTCAAAAGTAGTGCACTAAATGGGGAATAGGGAGCTATTAAGGACGCTACCCCAAGGTTATTACAGAGGCAGAAGAGTTGACTGAACCTTTCAACAATCTAATGGGATCCTATTCATTTACTGTATATACTAACGCATGGTCGTGTTAAATACCTAAACGGTTTAAATCATCCTAACAGTCTGTCATATCGTTATTAATCGTTAAACGCTAATATTTGAAAATGGAAAATGCGTGTTGTTTTTTTTTGCGTACTTGTGTGTGTGTGTGTGTGTGTGTGTGTGTGTGTGTGTGTGTGTGTGTGTGTGTGTGTGTGTGTGTGTGTGTGTGTGTGTGTTTTTGCGTATGTGTGTGTGGCTATTTATTTGTGAATAAATGCCATCGACAATCTGAGGCAAAACGTGTCGACTAGAGGGTTAGACTCAAAGTCAAGACGAACAAAACATCACTGACTTCTATGAACGAATTGTACACTCTGCAAAATCTCTTTAAGTTTTAAAAAGATTTGTAAACAGACATTAATCCTGCCTCTTGCTGAATTCTGAATTAAACTTTGATTTATAATAAGACAAACACTTATAAAACTTTTTTTTTTTTTTTGTTAATCAAAAAAGTTTAGTAAACCTCAGTAAACACGAGTTGGACTTTTCTGTCATTATTAAACTCTTGAAGCACAAACAGGATGAGGGCTTCTAATGGATTAGGTTCAGCAACCCTCTGCAGACAACACACACACACACACACACACACACACACACACACACACACACACACACACACACACAGATATACACACACACACACACACACACACACACACACACACACACACACACACACACACACACACACACACACACCATCACAGAGACCCTGCCAGAGTTACATTAATGCCGATCAGCAAAATCCACAACACAACTTCATAATTCAACTGAAGTAGTTCCAGTATTTGGGCTTGAAAAATCCTCTGTCATTTACATTCATTTGATTGGCTGTCCAGTTTAGTATTTTTTTGTCACGCCCACGACCTTAGAGAGACGTCTTATTTCAATTCAATTCAATTCAAGGGCTTTATTGGCATGGGAAACATGTGTTAACATTGCCAAAGCAAGTGAGGTAGACAACATACAAAGTGAATATATAAAGTGAAAAACAACAAAAATTAACAGTAAACATTACACATACAACAGTTTCAAAACAGTAAAGACATTACAAATGTCATATTATATATATATATATATATATATATATATATATATATATATATACACAATGTACAAATAATTAAAGGACACAAGATAAAATAAATAAGCATAAATATGGGTTGTATTTACAATGGTGTTTGTTCTTCACTGGTTGCCCTTTTCTCGTGGCAACAGGTCACAAATCTTGCTGCTGTGATGGCACACTGTGGAATTTCACCCAGTAGGTATGGGAGTTTTTCAAAATTGGATATGTTTTCGAATTCTTTGTGGATCTGTGTGATCTGGGGGAAATACGTCTCTCTAATATGGTCATACATTGGGCAGGAGGTTAGGAAGTGCAGCTCAGTTTCCACCTCATTTTGTGGGCAGTGAGCACATAGCCTGTCTTCTCTTGAGAGCCATGTCTGCCTACGGCGGCCTTTCTCAATAGCAAGGCTATGCTCACTGAGTCTGTACATAGTCAAAGCTTTCCTTAATTTTGGGTCAGTCACAGTGGTCAGGTATTCTGCCGCTGTGTACTCTCTGTGTAGGGCCAAATAGCATTCTAGTTTGCTCTGTTTTTTTGTTAATTCTTTCCAATGTGTTAAGTAATTATCTTTTTGTTTTCTCATGATTTGGTTGGGTCTAATTGTGCTGTTGTCCTGGGGCTCTGTAGGGTGTGTTTGTGTTTGTGAACAGAGCCCCAGGACCAGTTTGCTTAGGGGACTCTTCTCCAGGTTCATCTCTCTGTTTGTGATGGCTTTGTTATGGAAGGTTTGTGAATCGCTTCCTTTTAGGTGGTTGTAGAATTTAATGGCTCTTTTCTGGATTTTGATAATTAGTGGGTATCGGCCTAATTCTGCTCTGCATGCATTATTTGGTGTTTTACGTTGTACACGGAGGATATTTTTGCAGAATTCTGCGTGCAGAGTCTCAATTTGGTGTTTGTCCCATTTTGTGAAGTCTTGGTTGGTGAGCGGACCCCAGACCTCACAACCATAAAGGGCAAAGTGCTCTATGACTGATTCAAGTATTTTTAGCCAAATCCTAATTGGTATGTTGAAATTTATGTTTCTTTTGATGGCATAGAATGCCCTTCTTGCCTTGTCTCTCAGATCGTTCACACCTTTGTGGAAGTTACCTGTGGCGCTGATGTTTAGGCCAAGGTATGTATAGTTTTTGTGTGCTCTAGGGCAACAGTGTCGAGATGGAATTTGTATTTGTGGTCCTGGTGACTCGACCTTTTTTGGAACACCATTATTTTGGTCTTACTGAGATTTACTGTCAGGGCCCAGGTCTGACAGAATCTGTGCATAAGATCTAGGTGCTGCTGTAGGCCCTCCTTGGTTGGTGACAGAAGCACCAGATCATCAGCAAACAGCAGACATTTGACTTCGGATTCTAGCAGGGGGAGGCCGGGTGCTGCAGACTTTTCTAGTGCCCGCGCCAGTTCGTTGATATATATGTTGAAGAGGGTGGGGCTTAAGCTGCATCCCTGTCTAACCCCACGACCCTGTGTGAAGAAATGTGTGTTTTTTGCCAATTTTAACCGCACACTTGTTGTTTGTGTACATGGATTTTATAATGTCATATGTTTTACCCCCAACACCACTTTCCATCAGTTTATATAGCAGACCCTCATGCCAAATTGAGTCGAAGGCTTTTTGAAATCAACAAAGCATGAGAAGACTTTGCCTTTGTTTTGGTTTGTTTGGTTGTCAATTAAGGTGTGCAGGGTGAATACATGGTCTGTTGTACGGTAATTTGGTAAAAAGCCAATTTGACATTTGCTCAGTACATTGTTTTCATTGAGGAAATGTACGAGTCTGCTGTTAATAATAATGCAGAGGATTTTCCCAAGGTTACTGTTGACACATATTCCACGGTAGTTATTGGGGTCAAATTTGTCTCCACTTTTGTGGATTGGGGTGATCAGTCCTTGGTTCCAAATATTGGGAAGATGCCAGAGCTAAGTATGATGTTAAAGAGTTTTAGTATAGCCAGTTGGAATTTGTTGTCTGTATATTTGATCATTTCATTTAGGATACCATCGACACCACAGGCCTTTTTGGGTTGGAGGGTTTTTATTTTGTCCTGTAACTCATTCAATGTAATTGGAGAATCCAGTGGGTTCTGGTAGTCTTTAATAGTTGATTCTAAGATCTGTAGTTGATCATGTATATGTTTTTGCTCTTTGTTCTTTGTTATAGAACCAAAAAGATTGAGAAGTGGTTTACCCAGACATCTCCATTTTGGATAGATAATTCTTCGTGTTGTTGTTTGTTTAGTGTTTTCCAATTTTCCCAGAAGTGGTTAGAGTCTATGGATTCTTCAATTGCATTGAGCTGATTTCTGACATGCTGTTCCTTCTTTTTCCGTAGTGTGTTTCTGTATTGTTTTAGTGATTCACCATAGTGAAGGCGTAGACTCAGGTTTTCCGGGTCTCTATGTTTTTGGTTGGACAGGTTTCTCAATTTCTTTCTTAGATTTTTGCATTCCTCATCAAACCATTTGTCATTATTGTTAATTTTCTTCGGTTTTCTATTTGAGATTTTTAGATTTGATAGGGAAGCTGAGAGGTCAAATATACTGTTAAGATTTTCTACTGCCAAGTTTACACCTTCACTATTACAGTGGAACGTTTTACCCAGGAAATTGTCTAAAAGGGATTGAATTTGTTGTTGCCTAATTGTTTTTGGTAGGTTTCCAAACTGCATTCCTTCCACCTATAGCATTTCTTAATGTTACTCAGTTCCTTTGGCTTTGATGCCTCGTGGTTGAGTATTGCTCTGTTTAAGTAGACTGTGATTTTGCTGTGGTCTGATAGGGGTGTTAGTGGACTGACTGTGAACGCTCTGAGAGATTCTGGGTTGAGGTCAGTGATAAAGTAGTCTACAGTACTACTGCCAAGAGATGAGCTATAGGTGTATCTACCATAGGAGTCCCCTCGAAGCCTACCGTTGACTATGTACATACCCAGCGTGCGACAGAGCTGCAGGAGTTGTGACCCATTTTTGTTGGTTATGTTGTCATAGTTGTGCCTAGGGGGCATATGTGGGAGGATGCTGTCACCTCCAGGCAGATGTTTGTCCCCCTGTGTGCTGAGGGTGTCAGGTTCTTGTCCGGTTCTGGCATTTAGGTCGCCACAGACTAGTACATGTCCCTGGGCCTGGAAATGATTGATTTCGCCCTCCAGGATGGAGAAGCTGTCTTCATTAAAATATGGGGATTCTAGTGGGGGATATAGGTAGCACACAGGAGGACATTTTTCTCTGTTAGGATAATTTCCTTTTGAATTTCTAGCCAAATGTAGAATGTTCCTGTTTTGATTAATTTAATGGAGTGAGTTAGGTCTGCTCTATACCAAATTAGCATACCCCCTGAGTCCCTTCCCTGTTTCACACCTGGTAGTTTGGTGGATGGGACTACCAGCTCTCTGTAACCTAGAGGGCAACCAGTGGGTCCGTCTCCTCTATACCAGGTTTCTTGCAGGATGACAATGTCTGTGTTACCGATTTCTTTGGTGAAGTCCGGGTTTCTGCTCTTTAGGCCAAAGGCAGATGACCTCAGGCCTTGGATATTCCAGGATGATATAGTGAAGGCTTTTTGTTCCATAGAATGTCCAATGTTGTTGGTCGTGTGGTTTGGCCTCAGGCCAGTAAGTGTGAGCAGAGCCTGCTGAGCATCTGGTACATGCTATTGGCTTGGGCGAGTGTGAGAGTGGGGGTTGGGACTGTTTGCCCGCTCACTACCTGGGCGTATGTGTGGCTTCCATGTTGAGGCCGTCTTTGCGGGGGTGGGGTGCATGGGGTGGGCAGGAGTGGCATAGGTCTGATCTGAGGGGGCCTAAATGGGGTGTGGGCATGGTTGACGTGGGGGGGTGTTGATTGGTTGGGGTGGGGGTGTGGATGTGTCTGGGTGTACTGTGGTCTGGATGTAATTCCTCTTGGCGTGGGTCCTCTATGTGTAGGTCCAGGGGGGGGTCCTGCAGGTCTGGGAGGGTGTCTCGCTGGTCTGGGTGGAGAGTCTATTGATCTGTTGCTCCTGTGTGAAGTGTTGGGGATACGTTTGAGAGCGATGTCCTTTAGGGTCCTGGCAAAGGTGGGCACTGCTGCCTTGTAGAGGTGGACCTGGTCATAGAGGCTGTTCAAGTCCAGGGTGGAGTGGTGGGCCAGGAAAACATTTGGTTTTGAGGCACAGTCACGGGAAATACTTGCGTTTACCCGCTGTATTGTGGCAGGGTGGAAGTCTTTTCGTGGTAGCAGGGTGGAGATAACCACTTGTGCGTTGGGGAAAGTAGAAGAAGCCTTTTCAATCACTCCCTTCAGTGCTGTTGCCACCCTTTCCTGCTGTGCTCTCAGGTCGTTTGTGCCTGTGTGTATTATTATGTGGCTGGGTGAACCTAGTTGGTCCTCAGACAGAAGGTCGAGGGCACGCTGGGTGTTTGGACACCAGAGTTTAGACACACTATGTTTGGGAAAAAGTTTTTTTCTTCTATATATTTCCCATTTGAGTCCATAAGTATTTCTCTATCTGGTGGGGTCAGGGTGTGATGTGGGGTGGGCATTCTACGTTGTTTGTTTCTATGTTTTGGTCGGGTATGGTTCTCAATCAGGGACAGCTGTCTATGGTTGTCTCTGATTGGGAATCATACTTAGGCAGCCTTTTTTCCCTTTTGGTAGTTGTGGGTAGTTGTCTTCGTTTGTGCACGTACAGCCTTACGGAGCTGCAAGGTCGTTTCTGTTGTTTATTGTTTTGTTGGCGACATATAAAGAACAATGTACCACGCTGCACCTTGGTCCGTTCCTTACGACGATCGTGACAATTTTTGGTATTTTGGGGTATTTTATTAGGATCCCCGTTAGCTGTTGCAAAAGCAGCAGCTCCTCTTCCTGAGGGGGGGTGGGGGAGGCACACAAGACTTGAAACATAATACAGAATGACGGAATACAGAACATCAATAGACAAGAACACAGAACACAGAACACAGAACATGAACCATAATACAGAATGATAGAATACAGAACATCAATAGACAAGAACACAGAACACAGAACATGAACCATAATACAGAATGATAGAATACAGAACATCAATAGACAAGAACACAGAACACAGAACATGAACCATAATACAGAATGATAGAATACAGAACATCAATAGACGAGAACAGCTCAAGGACAGAACTATATACATTGTTATATTCCAACTAAGAACTGGTTAATTGATCCAAAATTGAACAACATTTTAAAGGGGAATTTGTACCATCATTTACATGTAAAAAATAAAATATATATATATATATATATACCATAATAAATAAATAAAAATATTTAAAAAAATATATATATATAGCAGGGAAATGCACTTCTCCCTTTAAGTGTATGTGTATGAATGATGAATGAGCTGGCAGAGAAAATGGAAAAGAGAGAGAGAGAAAAGAAGCCAAACGTCCTTTTGAAGAAAGACAGAAAACGGCTCATCGAAGCCTGGAATTCAACAGGAAGTTCAAATCCAAGGCCAGGAAGTCTTTTGGTTGAACACACCGATCATGTCTCCATCAGCCTTGCCAGGGAGAGTATGCTCTTGAGTATCTACTGCATCTCAAATGACACCCTATTCCCCCTCCCCCCTCATGGGACCCTGTGAAAAGTAGAGCACTACGTAGGGACTAGGGTGGAGTTTGGGACGTAACAGTCCACTCTAAAAGCTTGTATCAAACGGCACCCTATTCCCCCTCCCCTCTCATGGGACCCTGTGAAAAGTAGTGCACTACGTAAAGACTAGGGTGGAGTTTGGGACGTAACAGTCCACTCTAAAAGCTTGTATCAAAGGGAATGTGTGGAATGATGTGAATGAAAGGTTCTGCATTTCTCTCTCTAGATACGTGTCAGTAGAATGAAAGGTTCTGCATTTCTCTCTCTAGATACGTGTCAGTAGAATGAAAGGTTCTGCATTTTCTCTCTAGATACGTGTAAGTAGACTGAAAGGTTCTGCATTTCTCTCTCTAGATACGTGTCAGTAGAATGAAAGGTTCTGCATTTCTCTCTCTAGATACGTGTCAGTAGAATGAAAGGTTCTGCATTTCTTCTCTCTAGATACGTGTCAGTAGAATGAAAGGTTCTGCATTTCTCTCTCGAGATACGTGTCAGTAGAATGAAAGGTTCTGCATTTCTCTCTCTAGATACGTGTCAGTAGAATGAAAGGTTCTGCATTTTCTCTCTAGATACGTGTCAGTGGAATGAAAGGTTCTGCATTTCTCTCTCTAGATACGTGTCAGTAGAATGAAAGGTTCTGCATTTCTCTCTCTAGATACGTGTCAGTAGAATGAAAGGTTCTGCATTTCTCTCTCTAGATACGTGTCAGTAGAATGAAAGGTTCTGCATTTTCTCTCTCTAGATACGTGTCAGTAGAATGAAAGGTTCTGCATTTCTCTCTCTCTAGATACGTGTCAGTAGAATGAAAGGTTCTGCATTTCTCTCTCTCTAGATACGTGTCAGTAGAATGAAAGGTTCTGCATTTCTCTCTCTCTAGATACGTGTCAGTAGAATGAAAGGTTCTGCATTTCTCTCTCTCTAGATATGTGTCAGTAGAATGAAAGGTTCTGCATTTCTCTCTCTAGATATGTGTCAGTAGAATGAAAGGTTCTGCATTTCTCTCTCTCTAGATACGTGTCAGTAGAATGAAAGGTTCTGCATTTCTCTCTCTAGATACGTGTCAGTAGAATGAAAGGTTCTGCATTTCTCTCTCTAGATACGTGTCAGTAGAATGAAAGGTTCTTCTCAAAAGGTTTTTCATCAGATTGTCTTGGATAAACCTTAGAAACACACACACACACACACACACACACACACACACACACACACACACTAGAAACAGCATTTGACCTTGTATCTCTACCAGTATCTCTACTCTACTCTACACCAGTATCTCTACTGTACACCAGTATCTCTACTCTACACCAGTATCTCTACTCTCCTCTACTTCTCTACTCTACACCAGTATCTCTACTCTACACCAGTATCTCTACTCTCCTCTACTTCTCTACTCTACACCAGTATCTCTACTCTACACCAGTATCTCTACTCTACTCTACTTCTCTACTCTACACCAGTATCTCTACTCTCCTCTACTTCTCTACTCTACACCAGTATCTCTACTCTACTCTACTTCTCTACTCTACACCAGTATCTCTACTCTACTTCTCTACTCTACACCAGTATCTCTACTCTCCTCTACTTCTCTACTCTACACCAGTATCTCTACTCTACACCAGTATCTCTACTCTACACCAGTATCTCTACTCTCCTCTACTTCTCTACTCTACACCAGTATCTCTACTCTACACCAGTATCTCTACTCTACTCTACTTTTCTACTCTACACCAGTATCTCTACTCTACACCAGTATCTCTACTCTACACCAGTATCTCTACTCTACTCTACTTCTCTACTCTACACCAGTATCTCTAATCTACTCTACTTCTCTACTCTACACCAGTATCTCTACTCTCCTCTACTTCTCTACTCTACACCAGTATCTCTACTCTACTCTACTTCTCTACTCTACACCAGTATCTCTACTCTCCTCTACTTTTCTACTCTACACCAGTATCTCTACTCTACACCAGTATCTCTACTCTACACCAGTATCTCTACTCTACACCAGTATCTCTACTCTCCTCTACTTCTCTACTCTACACCAGTATCTCTACTCTCCTCTACTTCTCTACTCTACACCAGTATCTCTACTCTACTCTACACCAGTATCTCTACTCTACACCAGTATCTCTACTCTACACCAGTATCTCTACTCTACACCAGTATCTCTACTATCCTCTACTTCTCTACTCTACACCAGTATCTCTACTCTACACCAGTATCTCTACTCTACTCTACTTCTCTACTCTACACCAGTATCTCTACTCTACTTCTCTACTCTACACCAGTATCTCTACTCTACACCAGTATCTCTACTCTACTCTACTTCTCTACTCTACACCAGTATCTCTACTCTACTCTACTTCTCTACTCTACACCAGTATCTCTACTCTCCTCTACTTCTCTACTCTACACCAGTATCTCTACTCTACTCTACACCAGTATCTCTACTCTACACCAGTATCTCTACTCTACTCTACTTCTCTACTCTACACCAGTATCTCTACTCTCCTCTACTTTTCTACTCTACACCAGTATCTTTACTCTACACCAGTATCTCTACTCTACACCAGTATCTCTACTCTCCTCTACTTCTCTACTCTACACCAGTATCTCTACTCTACACCAGTATCTCTACTCTCCTCTACTTCTCTACTCTACACCAGTATCTCTACTCTACACCAGTATCTCTACTCTACACCAGTATCTCTACTCTACTCTACTTCTCTACTCTACACCAGTATCTCTACTCTACTCTACTTCTCTACTCTACACCAGTATCTCTACTCTCCTCTACTTCTCTACTCTACACCAGTATCTCTACTCTACTCTACACCAGTATCTCTACTCTACACCAGTATCTCTACTCTACTTCTCTACTCTACACCAGTATCTCTACTCTCCTCTACTTTTCTACTCTACACCAGTATCTTTACTCTACACCAGTATCTCTACTCTACACCAGTATCTCTACTCTACTCTACTTCTCTACTCTACACCAGTATCTCTACTCTACACCAGTATCTCTACTCTACTCTACTTCTCTACTCTACACCAGTATCTCTACTCTACACCAGTATCTCTACTCTACACCAGTATCTCTACTCTACTCTACTTACTCTACACCAGTATCTCTAATCTACTCTACTTCTCTACTCTACACCAGTATCTCTACTCTCCTCTACTTCTCTACTCTACACCAGTATCTCTACTCTACTCTACTTCTCTACTCTACACCAGTATCTCTACTCTCCTCTACTTTTCTACTCTACACCAGTATCTCTACTCTACACCAGTATCTCTACTCTACACCAGTATCTCTACTCTACACCAGTATCTCTACTCTCCTCTACTTCTCTACTCTACACCAGTATCTCTACTCTCCTCTACTTCTCTACTCTACACCAGTATCTCTACTCTACTCTACACCAGTATCTCTACTCTACACCAGTATCTCTACTCTACACCAGTATCTCTACTCTACACCAGTATCTCTACTATCCTCTACTTCTCTACTCTACACCAGTATCTCTACTCTACACCAGTATCTCTACTCTACTCTACTTCTCTACTCTACACCAGTATCTCTACTCTACTTCTCTACTTCTCTACTCTACACCAGTATCTCTACTCTACTCTACTTCTCTACTCTACACCAGTATCTCTACTCTACTCTACTTCTCTACTCTACACCAGTATCTCTACTCTCCTCTACTTCTCTACTCTACACCAGTATCTCTACTCTACTCTACACCAGTATCTCTACTCTACACCAGTATCTCTACTCTACTCTACTTCTCTACTCTACACCAGTATCTCTACTCTCCTCTACTTTTCTACTCTACACCAGTATCTTTACTCTACACCAGTATCTCTACTCTACACCAGTATCTCTACTCTACTCTACTTCTCTACTCTACACCAGTATCTCTACTCTACACCAGTATCTCTACTCTACTCTACTTCTCTACTCTACACCAGTATCTCTACTCTACTCTACTTCTCTACTCTACACCAGTATCTCTACTCTACTCTACTTCTCTACTCTACACCAGTATCTCTACTCTACTCTACTTCTCTACTCTACACCAGTATCTCTACTCTACTCTACTTCTCTACTCTACACCAGTATCTCTACTCTACTCTACTTCTCTACTCTACACCAGTATCTCTACTCTACTCTACTTCTCTACTCTACACCAGTATCTCTACTCTACACCAGTATCTCTACTCTACACCAGTATCTCTACTGTACACCAGTATCTCTACTCTCCTCTACTTTCTACTCTACACCAGTATCTCTACTCTCCTCTACTTCTCTACTCTACACCAGTATCTCTACTCTCTACACCAGTATCTCTACTCTACACCAGTATCTCTACTCTACACCAGTATCTCTACTCTACACCAGTATCTCTACTATCCTCTACTTCTCTACTCTACACCAGTATCTCTACTCTACACCAGTATCTCTACTCTACACCAGTATCTACACCAGTATCTCTACTCTACTTCTCTACTCTACACCAGTATCTCTACTCTACTCTACTTCTCTACTCTACACCAGTATCTCTACTCTCCTCTACTTCTCTACTCTACACCAGTATCTCTACTCTACTCTACACCAGTATCTCTACTCTACACCAGTATCTCTACTCTCCTTCTCTACTCTACACCAGTATCTCTACTCCTCTACTTTTCTACTCTACACCAGTATCTTTACTCTACACCAGTATCTCTACTCTACACCAGTATCTCTACTCTCTCTACTTCTCTACTCTACACCAGTATCTCTACTCTACACCAGTATCTCTACTCTACTCTACTTCTCTACTCTACACCAGTATCTCTACTCTACACCAGTTCTCTACTCTACACCAGTATCTCTACTCTACTCTACTTCTCTACTCTACACCAGTATCTCTACTCTACTCTACTTCTCTACTCTACACCAGTATCTCTACTCTCCTCTACTTCTCTACTCTACACCAGTATCTCTACTCTACTCTACTTCTCTACTCTACACCAGTATCTCTACTCTCCTCTACTTCTCTACTCTACACCAGTATCTCTACTCTACACCAGTATCTCTACTCTACACCAGTATCTCTACTCTACACCAGTATCTCTACTCTCTCTACTTCTCTACTCTACACCAGTATCTCTACTCTCCTCTACTTCTCTACTCTACACCAGTATCTCTACTCTACACACCAGTATCTCTACTCTACACCAGTATCTCTACTCTACACCAGTATCTCTACTCTACACCAGTATCTCTACTATCCTCTACTTCTCTACTCTACACCAGTATCTCTACTCTACACCAGTATCTCTACTCTACTCTACTTCTCTACTCTACACCAGTATCTCTACTCTACTTCTCTACTCTACACCAGTATCTCTACTCTACACCAGTATCTCTGAACTCTACTTCTCTACTCTACACCAGTATCTCTACTCTATACTCTACTTCTCTACTCTACACCAGTATCTCTACTCTGTTTTCTCTACTCTACACCAGTATCTCTACTCTCTTACACCAGTTCTCTACTGACACCAGTATCTCTACTCTCCTATCTACTCTACACCAGTATCTCTACTCTCCTCTACTTTTCTTGACACCAGTATCTTTACTCTACACCAGTATCTCTACTCTACACCAGTATCTCTACTCTACTTACTTCTCTACTCTACACCAGTATTTCTACTCTACACCAGTATCCCTACTCTCACTTTTCTACTCTACACCAGTATTCTTTACACCAGTATCTCTACTCTACACCAGTATTCTACTCTACTCTACTTCTCTACTCTACACCAGTATCTCTACTCTACTCTACTTCTCTACTCTACACCAGTATCTCTACTCTCCTCTACTTTCTACTCTACACCAGTATCTCTACTCTACTCTACACCAGTATCTCTACTCTACACCAGTATCTCTACTCTACTTCTCTACTCTACACCAGTATCTCTACTTCCTCTACTTTTCTACTCTACACCAGTATCTTTACTCTACACCAGTATCTCTACTCTACACCAGTATCTCTGTTTACTTCTCTACTCTACACCAGTATCTCTACTCTACACCAGTATCTCTACTCTACTCTACTTTTACTCTACACCAGTATCTCTACTCTACACCAGTATCTCTAACACCAGTATCTCTACTCTACTCTACTTCTCTACTCTACACCAGTATCTCTAATCTACTCTACTTCTCTACTCTACACCAGTATCTCTACTCTCCTCTACTTCTCTACTCTACAAGAAAACTCTACTCTACTTCTCTACTCTACACCAGTATCTCTACTCTCCTCTAGAACAACAGGCTGTTAAATACCGCTTTTCTACTCTACACCAGTATCTCTACTACACCAGGCTGTTACACCAGTATCTCTACTCTACACCAGTATCTCTACTCTCCTCTACTTCTCTACTCTACAACAGTATCTCTAGGCTACTTTCTACTCTACACCAGTATCTCTACTCTACTCTACACCAGTATCTCTACTCTACACCAGTATCTCTACTCTACACCAGTATCTCTTACACCAGTATCTCTACTATCCTCTACTTCTCTACTCTACACCAGTATCTCTACTCTACACCAGTAACTACTCTACTTTACTCTACACCAGTATCTCTACTCTACTTCTCTACTAGAACACCAGTATCTCTACTCTACACCAGTATCTCTACTCTACTCTACCCTACTCTACAACAACAGGCTCTACTCTACTTCTCTACTCTACACCAGTATCTCTACTCTCCTCTACTTCTCTACTCTACACCAGTATCTCTACTCACTGTTAAATATACCACCCACTCCCCCAATCTACACCAGTATCTCTACTCTACACCAGTATCTCTACTCTACTCTACTCTACTCTACACCAGTATCTCTACTCTCCTCTACTTTTCTATAGAACACCAGTATCTTTGTCTACACCAGTATCTCTACTCCACCAGTATCTCCTCTACTCTAGAACTCTACACCAGTATCTCTACTCTACACCAGTATCCCTACTCTACTCTACCTCTACTCTACACCAGTAACAACAGGCTGTCTAAAGTATCTCTACTCTACCTACTTCCCTACTCTACACCAGAACTAACAGGCTGTTACTCTACACCAGTATCTCTACCTCCTCCTTCTCTATAGAACAACAGGCTACTCTAAATACACCAGTATCTCTACTCTCCTCTACTTTTCTACTCTACACCAGTATCTCTACTCTACACCAGTATCTTTACTCTACACCAGTATCTCTACTCTACATACTCTAGAACAGTATCTCTACTCTCCTCTACTTCTCTACTCTACACCAGTATCTCTACTCTCCTCTACTTCTCTACTCTACACCAGTATCTCAGGCTGTCTACACCAGTATCTCTACTCTACACCAGTATCTCTACTCTACACCAGTATCTCTACTCTACACCAGTATCTCTACTATCCTCTACCCTCTACTCTACACCAGTATCTCTGTTACACCAGTATCTCTACTCTACTCTACTCCTCTACTCTACACCAGTATCTCTACAGGCTCTTACTCTACACCAGTATCTCTACTCTACACCAGTATCTCTATCTAACTACTTCTCTACTCTACACCAGTATCTCTACCCCACTCTACCTCTACTCTACACCACATCTCTACTCTCCTCAGGCTACTCTACACCAGTATCTCTACTCTACTCTACACCAGTATCTCTACTCTACACCAGTATCTCTACTCTACTCTACTTTCTACTCTACACCAGTATCTCTACTCTCCTCTACTTTTCTACTCTACACCAGTATCTTTACTCTACACCAGTATCTCTACTCTACACCAGTATCTCTAACTCTATCTACTCTACACCAGTATCTCTACTCTCCTCTACTTCTCTATACACCAGTATCTCTACTCTCCTCTAAATCTACTCTACACCAGTACCTCCTCTCCTCTATAGACTCTACACCAGTATCTCTACTCTCCTCTACTTCTCTACTCTACACCAGTATCTCCCTCACACCAGTAACTACACCAGTATCTCTACTCTCCTCTACTTCTCTACTCTACACCAGTATCTCTACTCTCCTCTACTTATCTAGAACACCAGTATCTCTACTCTACACCAGTATCTCTACTCTACACCAGTATCTCTACTCTCCTCTACTCTCTACTCTACACCAGGCTGTTAAATCTACTTCTCTACTCTACACCAGTATCTCTACTATCCTCTACTTCTCTAGAACACCAGTATCTCTGTTACACCAGTATCTCTACTCTACTCTACTTCTCTACTCTACACCAGTATCTCTATACTTCTCTACTCTACACCAGTATCTCTACTCTACACCAGTATCTCTACTCTACTCTACTTCTCTATCTACACCAGTATCTCTACTCTACTCTACTTCTCTACTCTACACCAGTATCTCTACTCTCCTCTACTTCTCTACTCTACACCAGTATCTCTACTCTACTCTACACCAGTATCTCTACTCTACACCAGTATCTCTACTCTACTCTACTTCTCTACTCTACACCAGTATCTCTACTCTCCTCTACTTTCTACTCTACACCAGTATCTTTACTCTACACCAGTATCTCTACTCTACACCAGTATCTCTCTACTTCTCTACTCTACACCAGTATCTCTACTACACCAGTATCTCTACTCTACTCTACTTCTCTCCTCTACACCAGTATCTCTACTCTACACCAGTATCTCTACTCTACACCAGTATCTCTACTCTACTCTACTTCTCTACTCTACACCAGTATCTCTAATCTATACTTTCTCTACTCTACACCAGTATCTCTACTCCTCTACTTCTCTAGAACACCAGTATCTCTTAACTCTACTTCTCTACTCACACCAGTATCTCTACTCTCCTCCTTTTCTACTCTACACCAGTATCTCTACTCTACACCAGTATCTCTACTCTACACCAGTATCTCTACTCTACACCAGTATCTCTACTCTCCTCTACTTCTCTACTCTACACCAGTATCTCTACTCTCCTCTACTTCTCTACTCTACACCAGTATCTCTACTCTACTCTACACCAGTATCTCTACTCTACACCAGTATCTCTACTCTACACCAGTATCTCTACTCTACACCAGTATCTCTACTATCCTCTACTTCTCTACTCTACACCAGTATCTCTACTCTACACCAGTATCTCTACTCTACTCTACTTCTCTACTCTACACCAGTATCTCTACTCTACTTCTCTACTCTACACCAGTATCTCTACTCTACACCAGTATCTCTACTCTACTCTACTTCTCTACTCTACACCAGTATCTCTACTCTACTCTACTTCTCTACTCTACACCAGTATCTCTACTCTCCTCTACTTCTCTACTCTACACCAGTATCTCACTCTACTCTACACCAGTATCTCTACTCTACACCAGTATCTCTACTCTCTACTTCTCTACTCTACACCAGTATCTCTACTCTCCTCTACTTTTCTACTCTACACCAGTATCTTTACTCTACACCAGTATCTCTACTCTACACCAGTATCTCTACTCTACTCTACTTCTACTCTACACCAGTATCTCTACTCTCCTCACTTCTCTACTCTACACCAGTATCTCTACTCTCCTCTACTTCTCTACTCTACACCAGTATCTCTACTCTACACCAGTATCTCTACTCTACACCAGTATCTCTACTCTCCTCTACTTCTCTACTCTACACCAGTATCTCTACTCTACTCTACTTCTCTACTCTACACCAGTATCTCTACTCTCCTCTACTTCTCTACTCTACACCAGTATCTCTACTCTCCTCTACTTCTCTACTCTACACCAGTATCTCTACTCTACACCAGTATCTCTACTCTACACCAGTATCTCTACTCTCCTCTACTTCTCTACTCTACACCAGTATCTCTACTCTCCTCTACTTCTCTACTCTACACCAGTATCTCTACTGTACACCAGTATCTCTACTCTACACCAGTATCTCTACTCTCCTCTACTTCTCTACTCTACACCAGTATCTCTACTCTACACCAGTATCTCTACTCTCCTCTACTTCTCTACTCTACACCAGTATCTCTACTCTACACCAGTATCTCTACTGTACACCAGTATCTCTACTCTACACCAGTATCTCTACTGTACACCAGTACTCTACTCTACACCAGTATCTCTACTCTACACCAGTATCTCTACTCTACACCAGTATCTCTACTGTACACCAGTATCTCTACTCTACACCAGTATCTCTACTCTCCTCTAATTCTCTACTCTACACCAGTATCTCTACTCTACACCAGTATCTCTACTCTACACCAGTATCTCTACTCTACTCTACACCAGTATCTCTACTCTACACCAGTATCTCTACTCTACACCAGTATCTCTACTCTACACCAGTATCTCTACTCTACACCAGTATCTCTACTCTACACCAGTATCTCTACTCTACACCAGTATCTCTACTCTACACCAGTATCTCTACTCTACACCAGTATCTCTACTCTACACCAGTATCTCTACTCTACACCAGTATCTCTACTCTACACCAGTATCTCTACTCTACACCAGTATCTCTACTGTACACCAGTATCTCTACTCTACACCAGTATCTCTACTGTACACCAGTATCTCTACTCTACACCAGTATCTCTACTCTACACCAGTATCTCTACTCTACACCAGTATCTCTACTGTACACCAGTATCTCTACTCTACACCAGTATCTCTACTCTCCTCTAATTCTCTACTCTACACCAGTATCTCTACTCTACACCAGTATCTCTACTCTACACCAGTATCTCTACTCTACTCTACACCAGTATCTCTACTCTACACCAGTATCTCTACTCTACACCAGTATCTCTACTCTACACCAGTATCTCTACCTTCTCTACTCTACACCAGTATCTCTACTCTACACCAGTATCTCTACTCTACACCAGTATCTCTACTCTACACCAGTATCTCTACTCTACACCAGTATCTCTACTCTACACCAGTATCTCTACTCTACACCAGTATCTCTACTCTACTCTACTTCTCTACTCTACACCAGTATCTCTACTCTACTCTACTTCTCTACTCTACACCAGTATCTCTACTCTACACCAGTATCTCTACTCTACACCAGTATCTCTACTGTACACCAGTATCTCTACTCTACACCAGTATCTCTACTGTACACCAGTATCTCTACTCTACACCAGTATCTCTACTTACACATCATCATCTGCTCATCTATCACTCCAGTGTTAATCTGATAAATTGAAATGACTTCGCTACTTTGGCCTATGTATTGCCTTTACCTCCTCACGCTGTATATAGACTTTTTTTCTTTCTTTCTACTGTATTATTGACTGAACGTTTGTTTATTCCATGTATAACTGTGTGTTGTTGTTTGTTTCTCACTGCTTTATCTTGGCCAGGTGGCAGTTGTAAATGAGAATTTTTTTCTCAACTGGCCTACTTGGTTCAATGTTTTTATTTATTTTTTAAATGATATAAAATATGTTGTAAGCTAACGAGCTAAAACAACTTAAAAGCACTCTGTTTTTGTTTTTTTTAAATTGTGTAAACGCTCCGGCCAAAAATAAACAACTCTCACGACACATCCAACTCCGAGTTAATTAAAGCTTTTCTAACTGAAGTTACATCCTGTCTGTGGGGGGAAAAAAAGCATTTTGTTTAGTTTTCACTTGACCAGCTGGTTCATCTGTGGCATCACTGTTTTAACAAAACACACGTTAAAAAAACAGGTCTGTCTGCTGTTATACAAAGTGGAAACAAAGACTTGAAACATCACAACATTTCAATAATTAAGCTCTGGGAAAAAGAAAAACAAAAGGCTGTTAAATATACCGCCACCCCTCCCCCTCTATAGAACAACAGGCTGTTAAATATACCGCCACCCCTCCCCCTCTATAGAACAACAGGCTGTTAAATATACCGCCACCCCTCCCCTCTATAGAACAACAGGCTGTTAAATATACCGCCACCCCTCCCCCTCTATAGAACAACAGGCTGTTAAATATACCGCCACCCCTCCCCCTCTATAGAACAACAGGCTGTTAAATATACCACCACCCCTCCCCCTCAATAGAACAACAGGCTGTTAAATATACCGCCACCCCTCCCCCCTCTATAGAACAACAGGCTGTTAAATATACCACCACCCCCCCCTCTATAGAACAACAGGCTGTTAAATATACCGCCACCCCTCCTCTATAGAACAACAGGCTGTTAAATATACCCCCACCCCCCCTCCCCTCTATAGAACAACAGGCTGTTAAATATACCGCCACCCCTCCCCCCTCTATAGAACAACAGGCTGTTAAATATACCGCCACCCCTCCCCCCTCTATAGAACAACAGGCTGTTAAATATACCACCACCCCTCCCCTCTATAGAACAACAGGCTGTTAAATATACCGCCACCCCTCCCCCCTCTATAGAACAACAGGCTGTTAAATATACCGCCACCCCTCCCCCTCTATAGAACAACAGGCTGTTAAATATACCACCACCCCTCCCCCCTCTATAGAACAACAGGCTGTTAAATATACCGCCACCCCTCCCCTCTATAGAACAACAGGCTGTTAAATATAAGCCACCCCTCCCCTCTATAGAACAACAGGCTGTTAAATATACCACCAAACCTCCTCCCTCTATAGAACAACAGGCTGTTAAATATACCACCACCCCTCCCCTCTATAGAACAACAGGCTGTTAAATATACCGCCACCCCTCCCCCCTCTATAGAACAACAGGCTGTTAAATATACCGCCACCCCTCCCCTCTATAGAACAACAGGCTGTTAAATATACCGCCACCCCCCCCTCTATAGAACAACAGGCTGTTAAATATACCACCACCCCTCCCCCTCTATAGAACAACAGGCTGTTAAATATACCACCACCCCTCCCCCTCTATAGAACAACAGGCTGTTAAATATACCACCAAACCTCCCCTCTATAGAACAACAGGCTGTTAAATATACCACCACCCCCCCCCCCTCTATAGAACAACAGGCTGTTAAATATACCGCCACCCCTCCCCCCTCTATAGAACAACAGGCCGTTAAATATACCACCACCCCTCCCCCTCTATAGAACAACAGGCTGTTAAATATACCGCCACCCCTCCCCCCCCTCTATAGAACAACATGCTGTTAAATATACCGCCACCCCTCCCCCTCTATAGAACAACAGGCTGTTAAATATACCACCACCCCTCCCCTCTATAGAACAACAGGCTGTTAAATATACCGCCACCCCTCCCCCCTCTATAGAACAACAGGCTGTTAAATATACCGCCACCCCTCCCCCTCTATAGAACAACAGGCTGTTAAATATACCGCCACCCCTCCCCCCTCTATAGAACAACAGGCTGTTAAATATATATGTATTAATGCCAGGGAGACTTAATGCCAGGGAAACTTAATGCCAGGGAGACTTAATGCCAAGGAGACTTAATGCCAGGGAAACTTAATGCCAGGGAAACTTAATGCCAGGGAAACTTAATGCCAGGGAGACTTAATGCCAGGGAGACTTAATGCCAGGGAGACTTAATGCCAGGCAGTCCAATGCCAGGGAGACTTAATGCCAGGGAGACTTAATGCCAGGGAGACTTAATGCCAGGGAGACTTAATGCCAGGAAGACTTAATGCCAGGGAGACTTAATGCCAGGGAGACAATGCCAGGAAGACTTAATGCCAGGGAGACTTAATGCCAGGCAGTCCAATGCCAGGGAGACTTAATGCCACGGAGACTTAATGCCAGGAAGACTTAATGTCAGGGAGACTTAATGCCAGGAAGACTTAATGCCAGGAAGACTTAATGCCAGGGAGACTTAATGCCAGGAAGACTTAATGCCAGGGAGACTCCCACTCTCTCTGTCTCTCTCTCTCTCTCTCTCTCTCTCTCTCTCTCTCTCTCTCTCTCTCTCTCTCTCTCTCTCTCTCTCTCTCTCTCCCTCTCTCTCTCTCTCTCTCTCTCTCTCTCTCTCTCCTCATCGCCTGACAAGAATAACAACAAAATATTAATCACCATCTGTAAGAGAAAGAAGAACTATAAAAAGTGAACAGCTTTAATAATATTTCTCTCTGCTTTCGTCTCCTGTGGTTTTTGATATCGTTTGTTGTTTTATTTAAAGAAAAATATGTTGTGCTTTTGTGTCTGACTAAAAGGGGTGTCGTGTTGTACACAGGTTTTCTGGTCTTCTGTACTTTCACCCTGATCTTCCTGTTTCCTGGATGTCTTATTCCAGCCTCCTAACTGGCAAGCATCTGCGTGTGATTGGACGGCTTCTATTCTTGGAATAATAATAAACCACAGTTATTTTAGCTGTGAGTAATATACAATAAATATGCAAGTTTCTCTCTCTCTCTCTCTCTCTCTCTCTCTCTCTCTCTCTCTCTCTCTCTCTCTCTCTGTCTCTCTTTCTCTCTCTCTCTCTGTCTCTCTCTCTCTCTCTCTGTCTTTCTCTCTCTCTGTCTCTCTGTCTCTCTCTCTTTCTCTATCTCTCTCTGTCTCTCTTTCTCTCTCTCTCTCTCTCTCTCTCTCTCTCTCTCTCTCTCTCTCTCTCTCTCTCTCTCTCTCTCTCCTCTCTCTCTCTCTCTCTCTCTCTCTGTCTCTCTCTCTCTCCCTCTCAGGTCTACCTGCTACATTTCTCCTCTCTCTTCTCTATAGCAGCTTATGGAGAAGTCACCAGGTTAGCCTTTTTTATGCTGCAGTGACTCAAAAACTGAAAGGTAGAGCTTACCTTAGAACCCAGGGTCTGGGGGTGGTGAGCATCGATCGCAGGTAATTTCGATTAAGTCATTAATGAGCGAGCTAGGACGGACGTAGTCAATATAACTATTTGGTCAGCACTTTGAAATGTACAGCGACAGAATTCAGAACATGGGTATTCTCCCTGTACACCAAGTCAAAACCGTAGGATAAATAAAGGGGACATATCAGCAGACAATGAAAGCTCTTACAATATTCAATGATGACATTTCTCTAATGCAGGTTACAGACTACATGTGCACCACCAAGTCAGAACAGTAGGTAAAATTAAGAGGGGGAACGTGACCAAATGATTAGGTGAGGCACATGGGCTACTAACAGCTTACTACACAACATACACTTAGTATTACTTTCATAGCTACAGTATACACATCTCCCTGGCATATTATATAATTCATGGAGCAGCATAGAATACATTTTTTGACTCGTCTTTTGTGCTGTGCTCACTTGAACAGGAAGGTGGCGCGACAGTCCTTTTCTGGGAAAATGTTGTCATCAAAGTCTGGTCTTCTCTGGATGTAGTGCAAGGTGCTTTCAAAGGCAACTGTAGACTCTGAAATTTCGACTTTTGAATTACCATTCAACATGTGTTTTCCCAGCCGGAGTATGGTTTTTCCCAGAGTTCCCAGTTGTCTTGAACTCACTTAAGTCTGAGATTTACCAGTTCCGAGTTTTCAGTTGTTTTGAACTTGGCATAAATCATGCTGGATTGCCACCTCTTCAAGGAATACCTAGGATAGGGTAGTAATCCTTCTCACCCCCCTAAAAAGATTTAGATGCACTATTGTAAGTGGCTGTTCCACTGGATGTCATAAGGTGAATGCACCATTTGTAAGCTCTGGATAAGAGCGTCTGCTAAATGACTTAAATGTAATGTAAATGTAATGTTTAATGTTTATCCTTTTAAGCTTGGAAAGGAGACCCTTAAGCCCAGACTTGGACCACACACCCACTCCACTGACTAGCATGCTAGTGATTAGCTTTGCAATGCTTGCAGTTAGCCATTGATTCCTTCAAAAACATTTATTGTTGAATTTGCGATTTCCAACTTGTTGTGAAATGTTTATGTCTATTGGCCGATGAGCACCGATACATGTTATCTATCATTTATTTTCAGAACATCTCTTCATATGACAAGGATTGAAAATGATTTGCCAGTAGATCATAAACTTGATTTATGATGATGACTGCTACCTTGACATGATCAGTCCAATCAAAGCTGATTGGACGTCATTTTATCTGTGGCCAATGACTTTGAGCCTTCTTGGATAGCCAATGACTTTGAGCCTTCTTGGATAGGCACTTCTAATGTCACTCTACGGCAGCTCCGAAAGGGCTTGAATTTTGGAGGTCTACCCTTAGACATGGCGGTAACGTCGTGTCCACATGAGTGACAGAACACTGAGCCAATCACGGTGCAAGTAGACAACATTACCAACCCCTACGCTCCGTATGTTCCCCCTAGGCTGCCTCACCACCACAGAAAGCCCTGAGCTGAAACACCTGCAATTTGGAGCTGCCTTACTCAAGAAAACAAGAAAGATACCATGTTTGTATGTGGCTTTATTTTATCTCAATTATATTTCACATTTTGTAGCTAAACAGGTGGGACATGATGGGTCCCCACTGGGCACAGTCTTGTCTTGGTGTCAGATACATTTGTACTCAGTCTTTACTCGGTCTGGACAGTGACGACTCAGTAAGACTAGTAATTTCTTCCCGAGACAAGCCGAGACCAGCCGAGTAATAAACTCATAATTGTCAGCTTCTATTCAGTCAAAGCAAAAAAGCACTTTGCCAGGCCACATACTGTACATACACTCCTTTCCCTAAACATGAATATCTTAACAGCTTTTTACATCTAATCTCTACCGATGCGTATCAAAGTAGTGTCGTGGAGGTGTATACTGTATCATGCACAAAGTAGCCCGACACAATCACAAAGCACGAGAAACATAATAAACACGTATACTCCCTCTCCAGTGATCATGGTCCTTCTGGTCCTTCTGTAGCTCAGTTGGTAGAGCACGGCGCTTGTAACGCCAGGGTAGTGGGTTCGATTCCCGGGACCACCCATACGTAGAATGTATGCACACATGACTGTAAGTCGCTTTGGATAAAAGCGTCAGCTAAATGGCATATATACTATATATATATACAGTCTGTTCATTATTACGCACACCTGTCACGATCGCTACGCGCACCAGCCTCCCTGGGCTCCATCACCTTCCTGATTACCTTCCATACACAGTGGGAAGAATATATATACAGTACATACAGACAGAATTCTTACTGGTTGGTAGGTGATCAAATACTTATGTCATGCAATAAAATGCATATGAATTACTTAAAAATCATACAATGTGATTTTCTGCGTTTTTTGTTAGATTCCGTCTCTCACAGTTGAAGTGTACCTATGATAAAAGAGATCTCTATATGTTTTGTAAGTAGGAAAACCTGCAAAATTGGCAGTGTATCAAATACTTATTCCCCCACTGTATGTGTCTCTCTTCTTTTCCTTAGGCGTTATTGACTCTGTTTCGTGTTTCATGTCTGCTTCTCGTGTTTCTTGTTTTCTGTGCTGTTTTATGTATCATTCAATCTGCACTCCATGTACTTGACTCCCAGCGTGTTACAACATCGTCTAGTTTCAGTGGAATATCATCTGCAGGCAGCAAGAGCGTGCAGCTAACTGAGGCAACAATGGGGATGCCAAGCAGGTGTTGAAGCATTTTAGTCGAAGTGTTGGTTCGGTGGCTATTTGTGATGCAATTGTCATCATGTGCTTTTTGCATCAGGGGCATAGACATGGATGGACACAGTCCCACCCGCTAGGGATACCAGGCCCTGACAGGCCCACCCACTGGGGAGCCAAACCCTGACAGGCCCACCCACTGGGATGCCAGGCCCTGACAGCCCACCCACTAGGCATATTATATAATTCAGGCCCTGACAGGCCCACCCACTGGGGATCAAGCCCTGACAGGCCCACCCACTGGGATGCCAGGCCCTGACAGGCCCACCCACTGGGGAGCAAAGCCCTGGGGCCCACCCACTGGGATGCCAAGTTGACAGGCCCACCCACTGGGAGATGCCAGTGACAGGCCCACCCACTGGGGCTATTTGTGAGGCCCCAATTGTCCTGAAAGCCAACCCACTGGGGAGCCAAGCTTTTGACATCACTGGGATGCCAGGCCCTGACAGGCCCACCCATAGGGATGGACCTGACAGAGCCAAGCCCTGACAGGCCCACCCACTGGGGATGCCAGGCCCTGACAGGCCCACCCACTGGGGAGCCAAATGCCAAGCCCTGACAGGCCCACCCACTGGGGCCCAGGCCCACACCCACTGGGGAGCAAAGGAAAGGCCCACCCACTGGGGAGCCAAGCCCTGACAGGCCCACCCACTGGGGATGCCAAGCCCTGACAGGCCCACCCACTGGGGAGCCAGGCACTGACAGGCCCACCCACTGGGGAGCCAGGCCCTGACAGGCCCACCCACTGGGAGCCAAGCCCTGACAGGCCCCACCCACAGGGGATGCCAGGCCCTGACAGGCCCACCCACTGGGAGCCAAGCCCTGACAGGCCCACCCACTGGGGATGCCAAGCCCTGACAGGCCCACCCACTGGGGAGCCAAGCCCTGACAGGCCCACCCACTGGGGGAGCCAAGACAGGCCCACCCACTGGGGAGCAAAGCCCTGAAAGGCCCAACCACTGGGGAGCCAAGCCCCTGACAGGCCCAGCCCTGACAGGCCCACCCACTGGGGAGCCAGGCACTGACAGACCCACCCACTGGGGAGCCATGCCAGGCCCACCCACTGGGGAGCCAAGCCCTGACAGGCCCACCCACTGGGGAGCCAAGCCCTGACAGGCCCACCCACTGGGGAGCCAAGCCCTGACAGGCCCACCCACTGGGGAGCCAAGCCCTGCCAGGCCCACCCATTAGGATGCCAGGCCCTGACAGGCTCACCCACTGGGGAGCCAAGCCCTGACAGGCCCACCCTGTCACCCATGTGGTTTAAGCATTGTTGTGGACTTAGACCATCAATAATTTTTTTGTTTTTCTACTAATTAAAGGTCTTACTCATGTCGGCTAAGGAGAGAGTGACCTCACAGTCACCCGGAATAGCTGATGCTCTCGCGCATGACTCAGTGTTGCTTACCTCGAAGTGAGCGTATAAATGATTTATCTCGACATGGTAGGCTTGTGTTCTGGAAGGCTTGTGTTCTGGAAGGCTTGTGTTCTGGTAGGCTTGTGTTCTGGAAGGCTTGTGTTCTGGAAGGCTTGTGTTCTGGAAGGATTGTGTTCTGGTAGGCTTGTGTTCTGGTAGGCTTGTGTTCTGGAAGGCTTGTGTTCTGGTAGGCTTGTGTTCTGGTAGGCTTGTGTTCTGGTAGGCTTGTGTTCTGGAGGCTTGTGTTCTGGTAGGCTTGTGTTCTCTTGTGTTCTGAAGGCTTGTGTTCTGGAAGGCTTGTGTTCTGGTAGGCTTGTGTTCTGGTAGGCTTGTGTTCTGGAAGGCTTGTGTTCTGGAAGGCTTGTGTTCTGGTAGGCTTGTGTTCTGGAAGGCTTGTGTTCTGGTAGGCTTGTGTTCTGGAAGGCTTGTGTTCTGGAAGGCTTGTGTTCTGGTAGGCTTGTGTTCTGGAAGGCTTGTGTTCTGGTAGGCTTGTGTTCTGGTAGGCTTGTGTTCTGGAAGGCTTGTGTTCTGGTAGGCTTGTGTTCTGGAAGGCTTGTGTTCTTCTTGTGTTCTGGTAGGCTTGTGTTCTGGTAGGCTTGTGTTCTGGAAGGCTTGTGTTCTGGTAGGCTTGTGTTCTGGTAGGCTTGTGTTCTGGAAGGCTTGTGTTCTGGTAGGCTTGTGTTCTGGTAGGCTTGTGTTCTGGTAGGCTTGTGTTCTGGTAGGCTTGTGTTCTGGTAGGCTTGTGTTCTGGAAGGCTTGTGTTCTGGTAGGCTTGTGTTCTGGTAGGCTTGTGTTCTGGTAGGCTTGTGTTCTGGTAGGCTTGTGTTCTGGTAGGCTTGTGTTCCAGGTGGTCTGGAACACAACTCACACTATGTCATATGTTAATAGTTAAGTACATTTCTCCTCTGCTAAACTGTGTTTGATCATGCCAGCAAAACAAACAGTGTGGTGGTGAAAATCCTTCTGGAGCTGAACAGCAAACAGGCTGACTGATCAATAAGCCCCCATGCAGAACAATGTCACAATATATCTATCAATCAGTATATTTTAATTAAACCCCAATAAACGTCTGTTCACCATCAGGATGGGATTGTCTGCTGTACAGTCAACCCCCTAAAGGTCTGTTCACCATTTCAGGATGGGACTGTCTGCTGTACCGTCAACCCCTAAAGGCCTGTTCACCATCAGGATGGGATTGTCTGCTGTACCGTCAATCCCCTAAAGGCCTGTTCACCATCATTTGGATTGTCTGCTGTACCGTCAACCCCTAAAGGTCTGTTCACCATCAGGATGGGATTGTCTGCTGTACCGTCAACCCCTAAAGGTCTGTTCACCATCAGGATGGATTGTCTGCTGTACCGTCAACCCCTAAAGGCCTGTTCACCATCAGGATGGGATTGTCTGCTGTTAAATCCCCCTAAAGGTCTGTTCACCATCAGGATGGATTGTCTGCTGAACATCAACCCCTAAAGGCCTGTTCACCATCAGGATGGGACTGTCTGCTGTACCGTCAACCCCTAAAGGCATGTTCACCATCAGGCCCATGGATTGTCTGCTGTGTCAACCCCTAAGTCCTGTTCACCATCAGGATGGGATTGTCTGCTGTACCATCAACCCCCTAAAGGCATGTTCACCATCAGGATGGATTGTCTGCTGAACAACCCCTAAAGGTCTGTTCACCATCAGGATGGGACTGTCTGCTGACCATCAACCCCTAAAGGCCTGTTCACCATCAGGATGGATTGTTGCTGTACCGTCAACCCCCTAAAGGTCTGTTCACCATCAGGATGGGATTGTCTGCTGTACCGTCAACCCCTAAAGGTCTGTTCACCATCAGGATGGGACTGTCTGCTGTACCGTCAACCCCCTAAAGGGCTGTTCACCATCAGGATGGACCAGGTTCTGTACCGTCAACCCCTAAAGGTCTGTTCACCATCAGGATGGGACTGTCTGCTGTACATAAGTCCCCTAAAGGTCTGTTCACCATCAGGAACATAATTGTCTGCTGTCCCATCATTCACACCCCTAAAGGTCTGTTCACCATCAGGATGGGACTGTCTGCTGTATTGCTTGTGTGAAAGGCCTGTTCACCATCAGGATGGGATGGTCTGCTGAACCGTCAACCCCCTAAAGGCCTGTTTCAGGATGGGACTGTCTGCTGTACCGTCAACCCCCTAAAGGTCTGTTCACCATCAGGATGGGACTGTCTGCTGTACCGTCAACCCCCTAAAGGCCTGTTCACCATCAGGATGGGACTGTGTGCTGTACCGCTCAACCCCCTAAAGGCCTGTTCACCATCAGGATGGGACTGTCTGCTGTACCGTCAACCCTTAAAGGTCTGTTCACCATCAGGATGGGACTGTCTGTGTGTTACCGTCAACCCCTAAAGGTCTGTTCACCATCAGGATGGGACTGCCTGTGTGTTCAACCCCCTAAAGGCCTGTTCACCATCAGTTTGGGACTGTCTGCTGTACCGTCAACCCCCTAAAGGTCTGTTCACCATCAGGATGGGATTGTCTGCTGTGTCAACCCCTATAAAGGCCTGTTTACCATCAGGATGGGACTGTTCTGTATGTTCACGTCAACCCCTAAAGGTCTGTCCTCACCATCAGGATGGGACTGTCCCTGCCCGTCCCTGCCCCTAAAGGTCTGTTCCCCATCAGCTCCCCTCCCTGTCTCCCCTCCCTCAACCCCCTAAAGGCCTGGTCCATCCTTGGGATTGTCTGATGTACCATCAACCCCCTAAAGGGCTGTTCACCATCAGGATGGGATTGTCCTGTACCGTCAACCCCCTAAAGGTCTGTTCACCATCAGGAGGATTGTCTGCCCTCATTACAGTCAACCCCCTAAAGGTCTGTCCTCCCATCAGGATGGGACACTGCCCCCGCCAACCCCCTAAAGGCCTGTTCCCATCAGGATGGATTGTCCTTCCTCCCTCAACCCCTAAAGGCCTTTCCCATCAGGATGGGACTGTGAACTGTACCGTCAACCCCCTAAAAGTCTGTTCACCATCAGGATGGGATTTCCTGTACCATCAACCCCTGTCTGTTCCATCTCTGGGATTGTACAGAAATAAGTAAAACCCCTAAAGGTCTGTTAAAATCAGGATGGGATTGTCTGAAATTACAGTCAACTCCCTAATAATCTGTTCACCATGATGGGATTAGGTCTAGCAACCCCCTAAAGGCCTGTTCACCATCAGGATGGGATTATCTGTCTACCGTGTGTCTGTGTAAAGGTCTGTTCACCATCAGGATGGGATTATCTGATGTACATCAACCCCTAAACCCCACTCCTCTTCACAGTCTGTTCCCATCATGATGGGACTGTCTAGCAACCCCTAAAGGTCTGTTGCCCATCAGTCAGGATGATGTCTAGGTCTAGCAACCCCCTAAAGGTCTGTTCACCAGTCCCATGATGATAGGTTCTGCAACCCCTAAAGGCCTGTTCACCATCAGGATGGGATTGATAGGTCTACCCAACCCCCTAAAGGTCTGTTCACCAGATCCCATGATTGATAGGTCTACAGTCCCCCCCTAAAGGTCTGTTCACCATCAGATAGTCCCTGATGATACCTAGCAACCCCTAAAGCTCCCTGTTCCCCATCAGATGGGATTGATCTGGTACAGTCCCCCCTAAAGGTCTGTTCACCATCACAGATAGGATTGTCCCTGCTGATGTCCCCCTAAAGTCTGTTCACAGATCATTTCAGGACCAGGTTCTGTATTCTCGTCCGAATGTCAAAATCAAATCAAATGTTATTTGTCACATACACATGGTTAGCAGATGTTAATGATGTCTAGCAGAAATGTGGTGTTGATAGAGTCTAGCAAATGCTCCTGTTCACAGATAGTCCCATGATGATAGGTCTGATGCAACCAAATCCTCTTCACAGATAGTCCCATGATGATAGGTCTAGCAACCCCACTCCTCTTCACAGATAGTCGAAATGATGATAGGTCTAGCAAATGCTCCTCTTCACAGATAGTCCCATGATGATAGGTCTAGCAACCCCACTCCTCTTCACAGATAGTCCCATGATGATAGGTTCACTTCTCCTCTTCACAGATAATGCAACCCCGAACTCCTCTTCACAGACAGTCCCATGATGATAGGTCTAGCAAATGCTCCTCTTCACAGATAGTCCCATGATGATAGGTCTAGCAACCCCACTCCTCTTCACAGATAGTCCCATGATGATAGGTCTAGCGAACCAGCTCACAGATAGTTGATGACAGATAGAAATAGTCCCATGATGATAGGTCTAGCAACCCCACTCCTCTTCACAGATAGTCCCATGATGATAGGTCTAGCAACCGGCTCCTCTTCACAGATAGTCCCATGATGATAGGTCTAGCAACCCCACTCCTCTTCACAGATAGTCCCATGATGATAGGTCTAGCAACCCCACTCCTCTTCACAGATAGTCCCATGATGATAGGTCTAGCAACCGGCCACTCCTCTTCACAGATAGTCCCATGATGATAGGTCTAGCAACCAGCTCCTCTTCACAGATAGTCCCATGATGATAGGTCTAGCAACCAGCTCCTCTTCACAGATAGTCCCATGATGATAGGTCTAGCAACCAGCTCCTCTTCACAGATAGTCCCATGATGATAGGTCTAGCAACCCCACTCCTCTTCACAGATAGTCCCATGATGATAGGTCTAGCAACCGGCTCCTCTTCACAGATAGTCCCATGATGATAGGTCTAGCAACCCCACTCCTCTTCACAGATAGTCCCATGATGATAGGTCTAGCAACCCCACTCCTCTTCACAGATAGTCCCATGATGATAGGTCTAGCAACCCCACTCCTCTTCACAGATAGTCCCATGATGATAGGTCTAGCAACCCCACTCCTCTTCACAGATAGTCCCATGATGATAGGTCTAGCAACCCCACTCCTCTTCACAGATAGTCCCATGATGATACACTCTAACATATTTAGCTCCTCTTCACAGAACATAGTCCCATGATGATAGGTCTAGCAACCCCACTCCTCTTCACAGATAGTCCCATATGATAGGTTAGCAATTCCCACTCCTCTTCACAGACCTTAGTCCCATGATGATAGGTCTAGTGCATCCTTTTCACAGATAGTCCCATGATGATAGGTCTAGCAACCCGCCTCTTCACAGATAGTTTATGATTTAGGTCTAGCAGTGCCCACTCCTCTTCACAGATAGTCCCATGATGATAGGTCTAGCAACCCCACTTTCTTCACAGATAGTCCCATGATGATAGGTCTTTGTGTCCACTCCTCTTCACAGATAGTCCCATGATGATAGGTCTAGTTTATACCCCACTCCTCTTCACAGACAGTCCCATGATGATAGGTCTAGTGCAACCCCCCTCCCAGAGCCCTTCACAGATAGTCCCTGATGATTCCCTAGCAACCCCACTCCTCTTCACAGATAGTCCCTGATGATAGGTCTAGCTCCCCCCCACTCCCTTCACAGATAGTCCCATGATGATAGGTCTAGCAACCCTGCC